>NC_064852.1:154496309-154513809 GCF_024139225.1 Suncus etruscus | reverse complement strand
GTCCATCCTGGATCAGCCGGCGTGCAAAGCAAACGCCCTCCGCTGAGCTATTGCTCAGGACCCTGTCTTGGTTTCTTTCTTTCTTTTTTTTATGGGGGGGAGGCACACCCGGTGACACTCAGGGGTTACTCCTGGCTATACACTCAGAAATCGCTCCTGGCTCGGGAGACCATATGGATGCCAGGGCAAACTAGGTCCGTCCTGGATTGGTTGCTTGCAAGGCAAATGCCTTACCACTGTGCTAACATTCCAACCCTTGTCTTGATTTCTTTTTTGTTTGTTTGTTTTTGTTTTGGGGTCACACCCAGCAGCGCTCAGGGGTTACTCCTGGCTCTAGGCTCAGAAATCACGCCTGGCAGGCTCAGGGGACCATATAGGATGCCAGAATTCAAACTACTATCCTTCTGCATGAAAGGCAAAAATGCCTTACCTCCATGCTATCTCTCCGGCCCCTTGTCTTGATTTCTTGGTTTTGGGGCCACACGCGGTGGTACTCAGGGGTTCCTCCTGGCTGTCTGCTCAGAAATAGCTCCTGGCAGGCTCTGGGGACCCTATGGGACACCAGGATTCGAACCAACCACCTTTGGTCCTGGTTCGGCTGCTTGCTTGCAAGGCAAACGCCGCTGTGCTATCTCTCCGAGCCCTTGTCTTGATTTCTTAATCCTGGTGTTCCCCTACTGGTCCTCAGCACTTTGCCTCACCATTGCCATGAACTTAGGTACTCAGATTTTGTTGAATGGATGTTTTTGTGTTTGGTAGTAGATTCCACCAATAAGTAAAAAATCCTGGAGTCATGCAGGTGAACTCTACTGTTAGTTTTCTGAGGAATCTCCACACTGTTTTCAAGAGGAACTGATCCCCACCAAAATTCCCCTAGCTGTGAACAAAGTTCCTTCCTCACTACATCCCCACCAAGTCTGTCCATGTCCCAGGCCCTAAAGATCTGCAATTCCCCCTGGGTGGCAGGGAGATATTTCATTGTCTTTTGTTTTGGTTTGGTTTGGTTTGGTTTTGGTTTTTGGGTCACACCCAGCAGCATGCAGGGGTTATTCCTGGCTCCATGCCCAGAAATTGCTCCTGGCAGGCTTGAGGGACCATACGGGATGCCAGGATTTGAACCACCATCCTTCTGCTTGCAAGAAAAATACCTTACCTCCATGCTATCTCTCCGGCCCCCTTCATTGTCATTTTGATTTGGATTTTTTCTGATAATAAATAATGAAGAACACCTTTTTTGTTGTTTGGTTTTTTGGGTTTTTTTTTTTTGAGGGGTCACACCTGGTGGTGCTCAGGGGTTACTCCTGGCTTTATGCTCAGAAATCACTCCTAGCAGGCATGGACCCCTATTTAAAAGAAAAAAAAATTCTGCCAAAGAAACAATTGCCCAAAATGAAAATGCACAGGAGCTGGAGCGATAGCACAGCATGGGCTGACCCGGGGACAGACCCAAGTTCAGGGGACCATATGGTCCCCCTAGCCTGCTAGGAGTGATTTCTGAGCACAGAGCCAGGAGTAACCCCTGAGCACTGCTGGGTGTGCCCCCCCCCCCAAGAAAAAGAAAGAAAGAAAATGCATATAGAAAGTTGGACAGAGTTGGAGAGAGGGAGGAAAGGAAGGAAGGAAGGAGGGAGGGAAGAAGAGAAAAAAAGATAAAGAGACGAAAGAAAGATAAAGAGAAGAAAAGAAAGAAAGAAAGAAAGAAAGAAAGAAAGAAAGAAAGAAAGAAAGAAAGAAAGAAAGAAAGAAAGAAAGAAAGAAAGAAAGAAAGAAAGAAAGAAAGAAAGAAAGAAAGAAAGAAAGAAAGAAAGAAAGAAAGAAAGAAAGAAAGAAAGAAAGAAAGAAAGAAAGAAAGAAAGAAAGAAAGAAAGAAAGAAAGAAAGAACGAGAGAGAGAGAGAGAGAGAGAGAGAGAGGGAGAGAGAGAGGGAGGGAGGGAGGGAGGGAGGAAGGGAGGAAGGAAGGGAGGAAGGAAGGAAGGAAGGAAGGAAGGAAGGAAGGAAGGAAGGAAGGAAGGAAGGAAGGAAGGAAGGAAGGAAGGAAGGAAGGAAGGAAGGAAGGAAGGAAGGAAGGAAGGAAGGAAGGAGGAAGGAAGGAAGGCACTTATCTCACACTTGGCTCCCTCTGACTAGGGCTCAAATCCTCAGCACTACATAAGGTCCCCTGAGTAACCATTAGGGGTTACTCCTAAGCACAGAGCCAGGATAAGCCCCTGAGCATCCCCGGGTATGACCCCAAAAAGCAAACAAAACAAGTGAAAAAGAAGCTCCCAACATGAGAGACGTGTTAGTGAGCCATAGAATGGATAAGGATTAAGATCCAAAATAAAACGCATGAAGAATTCAAACAACTTAACAACCAAAACACCCAATTAAAAAGTGGGCAGAGGATCTGAATGGACATTTTTCCAGAAAAGACACACAAATGGCCAACAGACACATGACTGCTGCCAGCATGGCACATCCTCGGGCTGACACACAGCAAACCACAGAGAGCCCCTTCTCACACCTGTGAGAAGGTGACAGGAGTTGGCGAAGCTGCCGGGAAACATTAACAAGTCTAGTGCGGAACAGAGTGCAGAGAGCTACTTCTGGGGACCTGCCCCAGGGGGGACAAAAGAAGGTAGTCAGGTGTGCATGCAGGAACAACAACGTCCTCACAGGAAGGGAGGGATAGGTAAACACAACACCGCACCCACACAAAGCCACACCACACAGCACACCGTTTACATATATACACACTCACATATATATATACCATACACTCCACAAACACATGACCCAAACACTACACACACCATACATACCACATGCAACACACTCGCATACTATATACATAAAAATCTCCCACACCACTTATGTACTCTACACAGCACCCTTACATATGCATGGAGCTTCCCAGCTGGGCTTTCATGACTTTCACTTGAAGTCCAAGGCCTACACCCAAGTCCCTTGCCTGCACACACGACCCTTCCCACCACAGCAGTTACAAGACACTGTTGAGCTGCCACGACTACCCCAGGGCAAAAAGCAGCCACCATGTTGTCAGGCTAGGTGTGTGGTGGCCCCTCAAGACAGCCAAGAGAAGCCAGGAGCCGCTGACTGTCACTTTCTCCCATGGCATAGGAATGTAGCTGTCCATGGCCTGCACCCCGAGTGTGGAAACAACCATGAGGCTTCGGCTGGATGGTTCCAGAACATGAGCCACTGAGCACAGCCACTGGTTCTGTCCCCATTGTCCAAAAACTCGGCCTGACCCTGTCTGTCTGCAAAAGGACCAAAGAGGGCCCAGAGAGATAGCACAGCGGTGTTTGCCTTGCAAGCAGCTGATCCAGGACCAAAGGTGGTTGGTTCGAATCCCGGTGTCCCATAGGGTCCCCCGTGCCTGCCAGGAGCTATTTTCTGAGCAGACAGCCAAGAGAAACCCCTGAGCACCGCCGGGTGTGGCCCAAAAACCAACAAAAAAAAACAAAACAAAACAAAACAAAACAAAAAGGACCAAAGAAACTATCTCAGTTTCCACAGCCCTGCTCAGCTCCTGGCGGTTCCAAGAGCCACAGAATCCACGGAAGTGCCCAGGAGTGGGAAGGACGTGGGAAAAGCCCAATCCCTCTGACCTAGGCCCCTCAGGAGTTCTGCCTGCACTTTTGGGGGGATTGTTTTGCCTTGGGGGCTACACCTGGCAGTGCTCAGGTCTTAGTCCTGGCACTGCACTCAGGAATCAATCCTGGTGGTGCTCAGGGGATTGTATGAGATGGCTGGGATCAGCCACATGCAAGGACAGCGAGCGCCTCATCTGTACTATCACTCCAGTCCCTGGCTGATGCGCTGGGTCCCCTAAGTTCTCTCTTGGACGCTGAAGCCATCCTGGCTTCCTTTTGGCTTTTGCTGCCTTTGGTCTGCCCTGGGTGCCAGCCCATGAATGCCCAAGGCCAGCTGGCTCTGGAGGACTGTCCTGGCAGATGTATTTCCCCTTGCCACCCCAGCTGCCGGCCACTTCCTGCCATGAGGACAGTCACCCGCACGGTGGACGGAGGGCACTACCCACAGGATGCCCTATTCCTGTGGGGTGCTCTGGCACCCCGAACCTTTCCTGCTCCCCCGGGGCATGGCTGAGATGGTTCCTCTGAGCAGCTGGACTGGAGAGGAAGTCGGGAAGTTGCTGATTTCCTGGGCAGCGATGGTGGCCCTGAGAAATTCCACTTGGCCTTCTTTTCTCTTTGAAAAATCAACTCGCTTCTCTGAAAGGTGTTTCTGCTCATTAGACAGATTTTTTTTTATTAATTACTTTATTTAAACATCATGGTTACCAGATTGCTCATAATACAGTTGGATTGGAGGGGGTGTTACATTTCACAAATACAAAGTTGTTCATAATTTTCAGTCTTACAATGTTCAACATCCTTCACCAGTGCACATTTCCTGCCACCAGTGTCCCCAGTTTTCCTCCTGTCCTCTCCCACACCTGTCTCTATCACATTTTTCTTCTCTGTCTCTCTCTCTTTGTCTCTCTCTCTGTCTCTCTCTCTGTCTCTCTCTCTGTCTGTCTGTCTCTCTCTCTCTCTCTCTCTCTCCTCTCTCTCCCCTTTTTTCTCTCTAAGACACTGTGGTTTGCAATATTGTTACTGAAGGTTACCTTGCATCTCACTTTCTCACTTTCCCTCCTTTCAGCACCCAGTTCTTGTCCAAAATGATCATTTCCAATGATCGTTTTTACAGTGGTCCCTTCTCTTCCCTCACAGCATTCTCTGGATCTTCATGGCAAGCTTCCTACTGGTCTGTTGATTAAAATATAAAATATTAAGTATAGAGTCCATGTGTTGAAGAAGGCCTTCCTTGGCACAGCACGGTGCCTCTTGCCCCTTCGGCTGGCAGGTCTGAAGAACAGGAGAGCAGTGGAGAAATAATTCACAAGCAGTCAGTTCATCAGAGTCCACTTGCTTTATTCATGACCCTATCTGCCATGTGTTTTTCTTCACATGACTTTTCTGCTAAGCTATTTTTTTTTGGCTTTTTGGGTCACACTGAGCGGCACTCAGGGGTTACTCTTGGCTCTGCACTCAGAAATCACTCTTGGGAGAGATAGCATGGAGGTAGAGCGTTCACCTTGCATGCAGGACGGTAGTTCAAATCCCGGCATCCCATACCCTTCAGAACAACTGTCCCAGGACCTTCCAGTAGAGCCACTTGAGGCAGAAGTCTCAGAGACACCACTCCAGAGATTGGGAAGAACAGCACAAGGAGGGGCACCATCACCCCCTAGTCAGGTCATCACAGGCTTGAATCTGGGACATTCCTCTTTCCTCAAAGAGAGCTCTGGTGGAGAGAGATGAGGCTACTTTTATGCCCTGTGGTGTTACTCACGAACATTCCTAACCCCCAATGTTCACGCTCAACTTCTCCCTCGTGCCTCACGTCCCTGACTACCCATCTCCAGTGTCCTAGGCACTGCCACCCTGCACCGATCCCAGGTCCTCTTATTCTATATACACATTGTCGGAGTGGAATAAAGTGACTCTGGTTATCAGCCTGGATCCCATTCTTTCCTGGTCATCAAAGAGAAGGAATGTCCTTGGAGGGAAGCTGACGCTTGCTGGCAGACTGGCACATATACTTTTCACACTACCGAAGTCATGATTTCTTCCCTAGTTAGATATTTTGGAAAGTCCCTTCAAATGGCTGCAGGGGGAGATGCTGAAAAAGAAAATAAAAAGCAAGAAGATGAGAACTTGGAGCAACTAGAAGGAATCTGAGTTCAATGAGTATTCAAGCAGCCCCCAGCTATCCACACCCTCCATGCTTTTCTCTAGCTGGGGGGACTCTGACAGGAAAAGCTTCCTGAGAGGAGATGGGAGTCTTCCACCATGGTTCTAACTGCTGGCCTGTGGCCAGTCTGCAGGACAGTAATCTTAACCACTGTACTATATCTCTGACACCACTACATTCATATATTTCTTTAACAGCAACAAACCAGGACATTTTCAAGAGCAACCAAGACTTTCCTGGGTAGGTCCCTCCACAGATAAACACTCTGAAGCAGGTTTTTGTTCCTAGTGAGCTTTCAGGAAGCTGAGAGCTTGGGTTGGAGAAGGGGAAAGAGTTGGAAGGGGCAGGAAGGATGAGACACTCCCCAAGACCAGAGGCTGGACTGGGCCAGAGATCCCATCTCAAGCTGCATTTGCAAACTTTTTCCACCTGCCAACCTGTCCCTGCCCTGCAGACTGGTCACTGACCAGTACCACTATCAGCAGGTAGAACCAAGGCAGCAGACAGGCCAGAGATTCTCAAGCCTTCTACACCCGCAGAGCAACCAACTTCCATGTGCTGATGGATTAAGAGCACTGCTCAATACTGGAGAGAAAGCAGATGCAGAAGCATCACCAGAGAGCAAGAGAGAGGCTGGTCTCAGTAGACCAATGTCTTCCATGACTCAGGGATCATGTTCAGTAAGACCCTCTGACAGTATCAGAAAAGCACTGAGAGGGGCCGGAGCAATAGCACAGGAAGTAGGGCGTTTGCCTTGCACAAGGCTGATCCGGGTTTCATCCCCCGTATCCCATATGGTCTGCCAAGCCTGCAAGGAGTGTATGGCCAGAAATAACTAATTTCTGAGTATCACCAGTGTGGCCCATGAAGGCGAACAAACGAAAGAAAATACCTATTCAGGACACAAATCATTTCCAAGTAAAATGCAAACTCAGAAGGCGACATGACCAACTGTGAACTCAGACACTCAGTCCCCAAGGGGCTAATAGAAAACCCTGCTCAGCCTAAGGAGGGGGACAGCTGGTCCTCACTGCCCCTTCATGCCACACTCAACATCAAATTCAGTCCAAAAACAGCCCCTGCCTTCCTGCCAACCTCCCTTCCTCCACCCTTTGGGTAGCACCATTCTTCATCTTTTGCCCATTCTGAGAAGGACTGCTGGATTGTTCCAGAACATGAGCACTGACCTTCACTGAACACTTGGAAGGGACAGGCCTTCTGCTCAAGTGAGAAAGTCCATCTTTTCGAACTCTCACCCAGCCCATGCCACCTTTTGGGGGGAAATGAGGTTTGGTAGGATCATGTGTCATGGGAGATCCCTTTGCCTTAGAGGAAAGAACGTCTGCCATTGAGCCCAATGTCCCACCAAGGTCACTCCTGGAAGACTCTCTGGGTCCAGAAAGGGTGAAAGATCAAAGATCGCCTTGGTCTTCCCTCTCCTTCCTGTTCTTCACACCATATTCCCCATCACGACACCTCACAGAGACCCATAGAGGTGTTGTCCAAATTTCCATATATGGGGGCTAGCCCCATGGATGGAGGGGTCTGACAGGGAGACAGCATAGACACTCAATGTCATCCTGCTGTCCATAAATGCCTCCAACTTCCCCCTGTGTGTTAAGAGTTTGATCTGAACAAACCTAAGAGACATTTTGCCCAGAGCTCTGGACCCACCATTTTCAACCTAAATGTATTTTATGAGAAAGCCAAGGCCAAGGTATATTTTGGTTTAATGTGTAAGAACCATTTACCATCCAAGGGCCTTTTAAGTTTTTATAAGTCTCTTGAAGACTTGCCTTTGAGAGGCTTTGCCAAGAGAAAGTGAACTTGGAGTTGCACCTTTCAAGTTCAGGCCCCAGCTGGGCACTCACAGGGTTCAGCCCATGGACCCCACTCGCCCCTTTCAGCTGGTCACCCACAGCTGCTTGCCTGGTGTAACTGAGCCATCACATGGACCTGGGCCAAGACTCAGGCTGCAAATGTCATTTTCCGAATGACATATTCTGTCGCCAAATGCACCTCTTCTGACTGGACCAATGTCTGACCAGCTCCTAGGGAGACGTGCAGCTGAGTTGGGTGGTTGGCTTGGAAAAACAGGAAGATCAGTGGTGCTCCAATAACTCAGGATTTCCTCCTTAATATAGGGTTACGCTCTTCCAGAATTCTGGCTTCTATGCTGTGTGACCCTGGACAAGACACACATCATCCTTATCCCTAATAAAATAGAGATGCTCATTCACAAGCATGATAAGGGTGAATGCCCAGTGCAGACCAGTGGTTTAGGCAGCTGGGAGAAAGACCTATCTGTCTACACACAGACACACACACACACACACACACACCATGAACTCACACACACAATGATATACGACAGCTAGAGAGCACAAATGAGGAAACTGAGGCAGGTAAGCCTGCAGGATGTTACCAGCCCCTCAAGCTCACTGGTTACAGAAAAGGGTGTTTGTAGAAAGTTTCTCTTGGGTTCATAGAAAGCAGATGACTAGCTCATCAAAGAATACACCTATGGCTTTCATCTTGGACTCATGGGTTACTCCTGGCTCTGTGCTCAGAAATCGCCCCTGCCAGGCTCAGGGGACCATATGGGATGCCAAGATTTGAACCACTGTCCATCCTGTGTTGGTTGTGTGCAAGACAAATAAATGCCTTACCACTGTGCTATCAGTCCGGCCCTTGGGGCATGTTTTCTCATTTTAATTACAATTATTTATCAAAGGGGGTATTTTCTAGTATCTCCCATATAGTTTTTGTGGAAGGGAGAGATAGTATAGTATATAATGCATTTATCTTGCACACAGTTGATCTAGGTTTGATCCCCAGAACTCTGCCAGCAGAGGGGTGCTGTTGTGGGAAGGGAGAGATAGTTAGGAGAAGAGTAGGGAATAAAATGGAAGAGAACGAAAAGAAAGGGAAGGGACCAGAGAGATAGCACAGCGGTAAGGCATTTGCCTTGCACACGGCCAACCCAGGATAGACCCAGTTCAATTTCTGGCATCCCATATGGTCCCCTGAGCTTGCTAGGAGGGACTTCTGAGCACAGAGCCAGGAGTAACCCCTGAGAAGAGCTGGGTGTAGCCCAAAAACCAATCAATTAATTAATAAATAAAATGCTTATTTTAAAGAAAAAAGAAAGAAAAGAAAGGGAAGGGGAGATGGGAATGGAAGGGGAGGGAAAGAAAGGAAGGAGAGGGGAGGGGAGGGGAGGGGAGGGAAGGGAAGGGAAGAGAAGGAAGAAAAGGGAAACTTTCTCCTTGGAACCTGAATCTTTTATAGTTACATTTTAGTAAGTCCAACATCAAAGGTCAGACTTGTTCTGTGTGGGAGAAACTGTGACTAGTGAGGAAACAAATCCTCAGTCCTGAGGCCAATTCTCCCAACAGGCCCCTTGACAGAGAACCAAATAGGTGCCTCTTATCTAATCCTCACCTCAGCCCTGTCACCATCTGGCTCTCCTGAAGGAGAACCTGAGAGCCAATATGTTGCAGGGCTTGTCTCACCAAGGAACTTCTGGTCCTCTCAGGTGATCTTGGAAAGCCAAAGCCATCAGACAGAGGGGGGCGGGACGGCTAACAGAGGCCGCCAGGAGCAAGCCGGGAACAGAAGACACCAGGGGGCGCAAAACTGACGGCAAAGGCCATCAGGGATTGCAAGACTAATAGTGGCCACCAGGGGGCGCGAGGCTCTAGCAGAGAACACACACACACACACACACACACACACACACACACATACATACACACACACACACACACACACACACACACACACACACACACACACACACACACACACCACACACACACACACACACACACACTTGGTTTTTGGGGTTTGGGACCACACCCGGTGACGCTCATAGGTTCCTCCTGACTGCGCTCAAAAATCACTCCTCGTTAGGGGGACCATATGGAAGAGTGGGGGATCAAACCAAGGTCCATTATAGGTCAGCATGTGCAAGGCAAATGCCCTACCGCTTGCACCACCGCTCCGGCCCCTACTTGTTCTTTTAAGAGTAAAACTGAAACACAGGTAAAATAACATGAATTGGAGACATTTCCCTTCTTCATCAATAGGTAACAAAAATAATAATAATGATAAAACTTCTGGTCAGGTCCTCTCTTTTTTGGTATCTTTTTATTTTCTTTTGGTTTTGGGGCCACACCCGGTGACGCTCAGGGGTTAGTCCTGGCTCTGCGCTCAGAAATTGCTCCTGGCTTGGGGGACCATATGGGATACCAGGGATCAAACCAAGGTTCGTCCTGGGCCAGCCGTGTGCAAGGCAAATGCCCTACCACTTGTGCCACCGCTCTGGCCCCAAAACTCTTTTTTTTTTTTTTGATTTTTGGGTCACACCCGGCTGCACTCAGGGGTTACTCCTGGCTTTATGCTCAGATATCACTCCTGTTTCTACACTCAGAAATCGCTCCTGGCAGGATCGGGGGAGCATATAGGATGCCGAGATTTGAACCACCATCTTTCTGCATGCAAGGCAAACGCCTTACCTCCATGCTATCTTCCGGCCCGGCCCCAAAACTCTTAACAGAAGCCAACACGGGGGTCCAGACAGCCAAGGGAGGCGACCCCGGCAATAGTGTAGGCTCCCTAAGAAAATCCACGTGCCACCACATATGCCAGCATTGCTCAGACAATGGCGGATGTGATGCTGTATTTGGGGGGGGGAAGCACCAGTGACTCACCCCAACAGCACAAGTGGACAGCCCAGAGCTCACATACTTATAGCGTTCCTTACGCCAGAGTCTCCCCTCACCTCCCTGTGTGCCAGCTGATGGCCCACCAGAAGTCACACGCTCCTCAGGGGTGCAGTGCTCACGCTCTGATGTGGCCCCTGGATCACAGGGGAGCCATGTTGGGACAGTGCTCAGCCTCAAATCTGCAGGGCAGGTGCTGCTCACCAAGCCCACCCAGACCAAACCTATGCAGGGTTAGCAGAGGGCACAAAGCTCTCTCTGTCTCTGTCTCTTGCTGTCTCTCACTGTCTCTGTCTCTCTCTGTCTCTCTCTGTCTCTGTCTCTCTGTGTCTGTCTCTGTCTCTCTCTCTCTCTCTCATCAGCCTTGCTCTTTGGGGGAAGGGAAAGAACACAGGCTAAAGGGTGTTATCATAGAGGAGAGAAGACTAAGAGGCAATGTTCCCCTCCCTACCCCCCCCATTGCGGACACAGTGCTGTACCCCCCATATTTAAAAAAAATGCCCCTTTGCTGCAGTATAGGTACCTAGAACTACTAGGATCATTATACACAATGAAGACCAGAAAAGTGACTCTCAGTAATTATATAGACACTTTCCAAGTCTATATTCTGGCCTTGCAAACCCACCCCCCAAAAATATATAAAAGAGGGGCTGAAGCAATAGCACAGCACGGAGGGCATTTGCCTTGCATGCAGCCCACCCAGGTTAGATCCCTGGTATCCCGTATGGTCCCCTGAGCTCCACCAGGAATGATCCTTGAGCAAGGAGTAACTCCTGAGCACTGCTGGTGTGGCCCAAATATATATTTATATATCTAGATAGGTAGATAGATAGATAGATAGATAGATAGATAGATAGATAGATAGATAGATAGATAAAGAAGATACTAGGAAATAGCTCTTTTGATAAATAATTATACTTCAAATGAAGAAAACAGCATTTGCTCCCAGTGGACCCAAGAGAAACTTTCTCCAAACACCTTCTACTGCAACCACTGAGCTCAAGGGACTTATGGTAACACTCCCAAAAAAGGTAAGCCATTAAAAATCATCATCCTCCTCATCCAGAGAAAACAAGATCTGGCTCGTTAAACCATCCCCCGTCGTGGGCGCAAACAGAAAGCATCCCATTGGCTGGGAAATCAAAAGCTTATGTTCAGAGCTTCCAAATCTAAGTTTACCATTTCCTGGACTCAGTGCAGTTGAGTAAACACTAGGACAGTTCTGAAAAAGTGCTGAGGTTCACTTCATGCTGAGCCGCTTCCAGGTGCAAAGGCAAGGCCTGGGACAGCCACGGCATGGTTGGGTACCACCTGGTGCCCCTTCCTGCTTGGCAGCTCTGAGCATCCCCTGGTGCTTGTGGGCTAAGTAGGTCCTGCATACTCAGCTTCAGGGGTGCTGCCGAGAAGTGCCGGCTCCCTTGTCTTCTCACTGGCCTCAGCGTGGTGAATTTGGCCGTGCCTTTGATGGCAAGTGCCCTGGCATCAAGGGGCATGACTGCCAGGCAGCTGTGTGTGCTCCCAGACTGTAAAAGCAGTAAAAGGAACAAACGCTAGAAGGGCATTTGCCAACCTCTTGCAACATAGAGCCAGAAATGCCGGGGCTGAGCTGGTGGATTTTACATGCACAGGCGTCCCCTGGAGGGGTGATGTGGGCACTGCACGCTGTCCCCCACTACAGAAGGCAAAGGAGAGAGAGTTGATATCATGAGAGAGCCTGGCCCTGGGTTCAACCCCTGTGGGTTCAAGGCCCCCCAAATCAGCCCTGCAGAATCAGTGTGAGAAGGAGGGGGCGTTGGGGAGGGGGCATTCCCATCAGAGGCTGGTGAGAACCCATAGCTAGGAAATAAGCAGGAAGGAAGGAGCTCTGGGATCCACCAAGTTGATAAGACTCCCTGCCTGTAAGCAAAGGGCCAGATCACCAGCAGGACAGGAAATTACCACCAGAGCCTCAGCCCAAGAGGGACCCGGCCTTGACCTCCAGCCTCTGAGAGGGGAAAGGGGCCCCATTTAGGCCACATACCCCTGGTAGCCCCAGACTGGAGCCTGCAGAAATTCAGTGCTTGCATAAGAGACTGGGGGCTGCAGTCTGGCTGGGAAGAAGCTGGAGTCCAAGTCAGTTTCAGGGGGCATAGGGTGGACTGGACAGGGCAGGGCAAGGCTGTGCCCCCTGATACACTAAGCCCCAATGCCAATGTACCCGCCACGGTCCACTGGAGCATATCACAGTGCCCTCTCCCTACCCCACAGCCAACATCCTATTCCGCCACCTCCGTTGTGAGGAGGATGCATTTGAGGGGAGTCTGACAAGGCCGCTGGAGCAGGTTTGGATGTTAGGGGCAATCCACCCCACCAGAGCCACTGAGACGAGAGGTGAGAGTACATCCCACTATGCCCGCCGACAGAAAAGGGTATGGGGGCTAATGGGGAGCATGAATCCTACTGAAGCAGCTGTGACCAGACCAGCACTTCCTTTCTGATAAAAAGATACGTCAACGACAAAGGGTACACAGATCCCAGGGACAGTGCACAAACGCATAATTTGTGTCTCCTCCCAGGACAGAAGTCATAGCACAGTGGAGAGGGCGTTTGTCTTGCACCCAGCCAACTCGATTTTGAACCCCAGTTTCCCATAGGGTCCACAAGCACTACTAAGAGTAGCCCTTGAGCATGACTGGGTATGGCTCTAGTATAGCCTAGACCAGTGGTCAGCAACCTTTTTTTTTCAACTGAGCCAAATCTCACCAAAACCACAATTAAAATTTATTTTGAGAGCCACATTTGTTTTGTTTTGTTTTGTTTTTTTGGCAGCGCTCAGGGTCTATGTTCAGAAATCGCTCCTGGCAGGCTCAGGGGACCATATGGGATGCCGGGATTTGAACCACCAACCTTCTGCGTGAGAGGCAAACGCCTTACCTCCATGCTATCTCTCTGGCCCAGAGAGCCACATTTTTAAAACCGAAAATACATAGGATGGTACACTGTTTTTAGTTTCAATAAGTTTTTATTGAAAATATTCTGCATGCAAGTATCCACATAGGTCAGAAGGATACAAATAACATAACTAATAAAACAAAAACTTTAGAATATTATTTATCGATAACGTTAAATTCCATAAAATTTGCCTTACAATGTAGAGAAAATTACATCCTGACAATGACAAAGTCACAAACACTAATGTAAACATTGGCCTTGCATTTCCTTGGATAGTTTGAGTAAGTCTGGTTTGTGTGTTGTTTTTAATTTTAGGCATGATTCCAGGTTCTCATTGATGAGACGATTTCTCAATTTACTCTCGATAAGATTCATGCTTGAAAATGATTTTTCGCATAAATATTTAGACCCAAATGAGGAAAGAACAGCAAAAACTAGCTTTTTTTTTAGTTGATTATATGAGTCAGGAATACTATTCCAGGTGTTAAAAATCAACATATCTTCCTTCTCCAGGTCTTTCAAAGCAGATCACTTGTGCTGTGAACTAAGTTCACATTTGTGTTTCTCCAATCTTTCTAAATTAGTACAAAGACGTTCAAATTTCCAGCTCCACAGTTCTTTGTTTTTAAATCCAGAAATTGCATTTCAAAGTTGCCAATGTCGATATTAAAGGGAGAAAATTTTAATTTAATTTAAAGTTACAGTGGCATCCAGAGATTTTTTAACAAAGGCCAACGTCATTTTGCTGTTTTGAAATCCTCTTGAGAAAAGCTTCCCTCATATTTAAAAGTGCTGTTTTAAAATAGGTAATGTCAATATCAGAATTATTTTCTTGGCGATGTTTCAACAGGCTTGGAAGGTGAATCAAAGTTTCTCTGTCAAAAGCTTGAGCAAAAACAGATAATTTGTTTTCAAATGAAATAACTTCTTCTAACATCGAAAAAATTGTGTTTCCTTTCCCCTGTAGTTTATGATTAAGTTGATTTAGATGTGAAGTAATAGCCACCATGAAATAGTTTTTGAATCCACTGATCGTTTGTTAATTCTAGATAGTGAACACCCTTCTCCGAGGAAAAATGCTTTGATTTCTAATAATAAGTAAACAAAATGTTTCAAAACTGGGCCCGGAGAGATAGCACAGCGGTGTTTGCCTTGCAAGCAGCCGATCCAGGATCAAAGGTGGTTGGTTCGAATCCCGGTGTCCCATATGGTCCCCCGTGCCTGCCAGGAGCTATTTCTGAGCAGACAGCCAGGAGTAACCCCTGAGCATTGCCTGGTGTGACCCAAAAATCAAAAAAAAAAAAAAAAGTTTCAAAACGCTTCCTCTTGATAACCAAAATGTGCTGAAAATTTGAAACCCTACAATATGGAGATGAAACAGGTAAAAGAGAAAAACCTTTTAACAATCTTTAAAAGCAAGGACAGCGTTCCAGAAAAAAGTAGTGATTTCACTGAAAGGAAAAAAAAATCTATTGACACTTTAGTGTGTGCTGCAAGAAACCAAACTAAAATACACACAAAAACAAAAACAGCACTTTGTTAAAGGCGTATGATATGCCATAAAGGAATTATGATAGAGTGCCTGAAACATTTTTTTTTTTTTTTTTTGGTTTTTGGGCCACACCCGGTAACGCGCAGGGGTTACTCCTGGCTATGTGCTCAGAAGGCGCTCCTGGCTTGGGGGACCATATGGGACGCCGGGGGATCGAACCGCGGTCCGTCTCCTAGGCTAGCGCAGGTAAGGCAGGCACCTTACCTCCAGCGCCACCGCCCGGCCCCTGCCTGAAACATTTTTAAAATAATTTTTTATTTATATGCTTTACCAGTGCACTTTCCCCACCACCAATGTCCCTTGTTTCCTTCCCCTTCACCTTCCTGTCAAGGGCGGGCATTTTGCTTTTTTTCTCTCTCTCTTTTTTTTTATGACACTGAGGTTTGCAAACTTTCCTTTATGACACTGTCGTTTGCAATATTTTTTTAAGGGTGCCTTCTGGTCTCCACCTGCTGGACAAATTCTAAAAGAGCTGTAACACTTGTTTGCAATATTGTTAATTAAAGGGTACCATGCATGTCACTTATCCATTTTCAGCATCCAGTTCTTGTCCAAAGTGATATGTTCCAACTATCAATGTCATAATGTACCTTTCTCTATTCTTACTGAACTCACCACTTTTTATGGCAAGCTTCCTATCATGGACTAGTCCTCCTGTCCCTCATCCCTATTTTCTCTAGATATTATTACCATATTGCCATTTATTATTTTTATATGCCACAAATGATTATTCTGTCTACACCTCTCCTTCTGACTCATTTCACTCAGAATAATAATCTAATTTGTTGATGTATGTACAGATAATGCACTGTGCATGGCTCAGTGTTTTTGTGTAGTCACAAGAAACAGAAGTTGCACTCCCGTACATTGTATCCACTCATTGTATGATAGACTGGATTCAGAAAAACTCCCTGCTGAACTAAACTCTGTGACAAATGACACAGTAAAGATAATTTGCGAAATTCACAATTGTGATCAAATCCAGGCTATTCACCACCCTGGGTGAGAGTGTGGATGCCCACTACTAGCATCTTCTCCATGAAGAAGTGAAGTGGCTGTTCAGGGGAAGGTGTTCTCTCACCTTGTTGGCAAGAGGGAAGAAGTAGTGCAGTTCCTGTGAGAGCAGAACTCTGACTTTGTACAGCCCCAGTTGGACAAGTTGGACAAGGAATGGGTAGCTAAGCTTGTGTATTTGGCAGACATTGTTCATTTTCTCTATGAACTTAATATTTCTCTGCAGGGGAATTTCACAAGTAGTATTTACAGTGAGGCATAAGATGGATTTGTTCAAATAAGAATCTGATTCAGGGCCCAGAGAGAGAGCACAGTGGCGTTTGCCTTGCAAGCAGCCGATCCAGGACCAAAGGTGGTTGGTTCAAATCCTGGTGTCCCATATGGTCCGTCCGTGTCCCCACCCCCACCCCACCCCCGTGCCTGCCAGGAGCTATTTCTGAGCAGACAGCCAGGAGTATCCCCTGAGCATCACCCAGTGTGGCCCAAAAAAAAAAAAAAAAAAAAGAATCTGATTCTGGGATAGCTGTGTCTGTGAAGGAGATATTGAAATGTTTCCACTCTTGCAAAAAATTTCTGATTGGCACTTATATTATACAGAAAGTCAGAATCAATATGAAAAACGGCATTTAAGGGCATTAGCTCACAACTTTGAGTACTCTGAACATGAGAATCCACGGGGGAAAAAAAACTCTGGATTGAGAATCCCTTCAGGGAAGATTCCACTCTTGTGCAAAATAAAATATGTGTTTTAAGATCACTCTAGAGCAGGGGTCCTCAAACTTTTAAAACAGGGGGTCAGTTCACTGTCCCTCAGACCATTGGAGGGTCTGACTATAGTAAAAACAAAACTTAGGAACGAATTCTTATGCACACTGCATATATCTTATTTTGCAATGAAGAAACAAAACAGATACAAATACAATATGTGGCCCGCGGGCCATAGTTTGAGGACCACTGCATCTAGGTACTGTATTTCTAAACTCCACCCAACCTAGTCTGAAGAAGCAGGGTAGCAGGAAAGAAATAATAAACCAAGCTAGCCAGGAAAGGATGATCATGGAGTCCATGGCCTTTTACCTTGTACTCTCTGCCTGGAGCCCAAAAATCTAGAACACTTCTTTCTTTAATAATACCAGGAGGCTTCAGGTCAAGAGAGAGAGACAAAAGTACATATTCAGTGGGCTTTTACATATCAAAGGAAGAGGTTTAAGAAAGGATGGCATTGGGGGAACACCTTTGTTTGGGGTTGATACTGGGTATCATCTTACACTCTTGGAGACGGCTGGCTGCCGGGGGCTGCACGCACTGACAGAGGCTAGGAGCAAAGTCCTGACTCCTGGAGCACACAGAAGAGGCAAATTAAAAGTGTGAAGAGCCGCAGGTTGCTGACCACTGGCCTAGACAGTGCTCAGGGAGTAACTATCTCCAACATGCCTCGCCTGAACAGCCGAGGAAGTACCTAGACCCCAGCACCCATGGCCTGAAGGGCACTCAGGGAGGACCTAGACCCCAGAA
>NC_064852.1:154403809-154493809 GCF_024139225.1 Suncus etruscus | reverse complement strand
AGGTGGAGGCCAAGTTCTGCCTGGCCGAGCGGGCCGAGGCGAAGGAGAAGAGCAGGTTCTCGCGGGCGGGACGGTCGAGGGGGGCCGATCGGGGAGGCGAGGAAGGGCAAGGGCTCCCTTGGGGAGCAGGGAGCTCCCTGCAACCACCGCCCCTCGTGTGGCTTAGGTGGAGAGTTGCTGTTGGGGACTTTGCCCATTCCTGTGACTGGGGCCCTCTGCTACCCCACTCACCCTGAATGACAGCCCCTTGCGAATAAAAGCAACGATGATTTCATTCCATTTGTAGCCAAAGGGAAAAAACTTGAAGCAATTAAGTAAGTCAATCAGAAAAAAAGAAGCCAAATAGAGGGCAGAAGCAAGCATAGCAGGGAAGGCTATGCTGGCCTTGCACATAGCCAACCCAGGTTTGATCCCTGACATCCCATAGGGTCCCCCGAGCACACTGCAAAGAATAGATAGATAGATAGATAGATAGATAGATAGATAGATAGATAGATAGATAGATAGATAGATAGATAGATAGATAGCACACTGCAAAGGATAGATAGATAGATAGATAGATAGATAGATGATAGATAGATAGATAGATAGATAGATAGATAGATAGATAGATAGATAGATAGATAGATAGATAGATAGAGACATGATGGAGATACATAGTAATATAGTTATGACTGTGTCACCCGAGCACACTGCAAAGGATAGATAGGTAGGTAGATAGATAGATAGATAGATAGATAGATAGATAGATAGATAGATAGATAAAGAGACATGATGGAGATATATAGTAATATAGTTATGACTGTGTCACAGTCAGTTTATCTCCTCTCACAAGGGATTTTATCCTAACCGAACTCTTTGTGTCCTGGCCTACTGTATCTACACTTCAAGTTTCAGGGTGCTTATGTTGGTTTTTTTGTGTTTCAGATCAACAGAAACCGTTAAAAAAGAAGATGATCTTGACACGCTCATTAATGAAATATTTGAGGAACCCAACTTTGAAAAAAACACTTTTGTAAGTCAAGTGTTATAGGTATGTTATTTGTGATTTCAAGATCTGCCTAGAATATTCTGAAACTTAGAGAATGGACCAGTAGCTCTAAGTCTTTGATCCCTGAGAAATAATATTTTTAATACATGGTTCCCCTTAGTGCTGTAAAAGAAATAAAACATTAGAAACTTTCTGTATGTGTTGTCATTTCTAAGCAGGAAATTAGAAAAGCTTAAGAACAAACGTCCGTTCAAGATGAAGTTGATGAGACCAGAGTGATAGCACAGCGGTAGGGCATTTGCCTTGCATGTCACCAACCCGGGATGAACCCAAGTTCCATCCCCGGCATCCCCTGTGGTCCCCTGAGCCTGCCAGAATCGATTTCTAAGTGCAGAAATCTGAGTGCAGATTTCTGAGAGCGCCACCTGGAGTGATCCCATAGTACCACTGGATATAGCCCGAGAAAGAAAAAGTCCGAAAGATCAAGACAAAAAAAAAAAAGGTAACACTGAGGGTTTTTGTTTTGTTTTGTTTTGGGGGACAATGTTCAAGGGTTACTCCTGGCAGGCTCAGGGACCATATGGGATACCAGGGATTGAATCTGCATCGACCTTGTGCAAGGCAAGGACTCTTCCCTTGTAATATTGCTGTACTATCACTGTCAGGAGTAACCCCTGAGTTCTACCGGATGTGGCCCAAAGGTAATTAGATAGATAGAAATTAGAGAAATAGTACAGGGATTAAGGCATTTGTCTGGGGGCCAGAGCAATAGCACAGCAGTAAGGCTTTTGCCTTGCACATGGCCAATATAGGACAGACCCCAGTTTGAATCCCCCCAGCATCCCATTGTCCCCCAAGCCTGCCAGGAGCAACCCCTGAGAGCCGCCGGGTGTGACCCAAAGAAAAGAAAGGCATTTGCCTAGCATGTGATTGGCCCTTGATCCAAATCCAGCTTGCTCTTTGAGTCTGTGTTCTCCCTTGAACATGCATCTTGCTTGCTCACCTCTGTATCTGTCTTCGCTTAATTCCACTCTGGAGAGCCTGGGCTCTCTCTCAAATATGCGCTTCTCCCACTCTTTCCCCTCACATTTAAATACATTTCAATAAAAACTACCTTGCTTCATCGAACACAATAAAGAACTCTTCCAAATTTTATTTTGTGGCCTTCTTTTCCCAAGGGTCCTTCCCAAATGTCTATACTTGGTCATGTGTGCATGTAGCCACGACCAATGTCCATGCAAGGTCATGGCCCTCCCAGAGCCCTGTCTCTTCATGCTCTCACATGCCTGCCTGCTCCTGCCCAGGAGCTACCCTGAGACAGACATAGGAGAGCCCAGCGCCTGAGACTACCCTTGGTCATAGTGTTTCCTAGAGTGAATGAGTGTAGTAAGCATGGAAGGGGTATAGAGAAGAGTTTATACCTCATGGGGCTCTCTTTGTAATGGTTGGATGGGAAGAAAACAAAATTTGCTAGTCTCTTAAAAATTGCGCAAACTGTAAGGCATCTGCTTTGTGCTTGCCAGCCTAGGACAGACTGTGGTTTGATCCCCTGGTGTCCCATATAGTCCCCCAAGCCAGGAGCGATTTCTGAACGCAAAGCCAGGAGTAACCCCTGAGTGTCACTAGGTGTGGCCCAAAAACCAAAATAAACACACAAAAAAAGAACAAATTAAAGTTGAAGATGTAGTGCATGGTTATAGGCTCTTGTGATGCCTAGGGTCCACCACTTTTCAGTCCTCAGCAACCCACATGGCCATCCTGAATGATTCCTTAGTACCACTGGGTATGGCCCAAACAACAAGGGGGAAAAGTTTAAAAGGTAAGGACAAAAATAGAAAAGTAAAGCTGAGGGTTTGTTTTGTTTTTGTTTGGGGACAGTGCTCAGGTTACTCCTGGCAGGCCGGGGGACCATATGGAATATTGGGGATTGAACTTGCGTTGGTTATGTGCAAGGCAAGGACTCTCCTCACTGTACTACCACACTGGCCCAATTTTTATCTTTTTAAAGAGAGGGGTTCTTTCAGGGACCTAGTGGCCAAGAGTGGGCCTGATGGATGATGCTGAGGATTAAAATAGAGACATCAAACTTGGGGCCATGCACGTGCTGCTATTCCCCAGGCCCCATGAAGTTTTTCCTTTGAGAAGGGAAAGATGAAAACAAGGCAGAAAATTCCAAGGCGGGGCCGGTGAGGTGGCGCTAGAGGTAAGGTGTCTGCCTTGCATATGCCAGCCAAGGAAGGACCGTGGTTCGATCCCCTGGCGTCCAAGCGCTTAGCCAGGAGTAATCCCTGAGCATCAAACGGGTGTGGTCCAAAAAAACAAAAAAAAAAGAAAGAAAATTCCAAGGCACAATCTCAGCAAAACGGGAAACTTTGCAACCAGTATAACTCCAAAGATATGCACTGCTCTATATTACGGGTTGTTGGTTTTTTTTCATTTTTGGTGTTTGGGTCAGACCCGGCAGTGCTCAGGGTTTACTCCTGGCTCTATGCTCAGAAATCGCTCCTGGCAGGCTCAGGGGACCATATGGGATGCTGGGATTCAAACCATCGTCCTGCATGCAAGGCAAACGCCTTACCTCCATGCTATCTCTCCAGCCCTATTTATTGTTATTTTTAGATTTGGGGCCACACCAGGCAGTGGTCAGGTGTTATTCCTGGCAGTGCTCAGGGAACTATATAGGATGCTGGGAGTTGAACCCAGGTCAACTTCATGCAAAGCCAGCACCCTCCCTCTGTGCTATCACTGGTCCCACAATGTCTGTTTCTCCCAGTCCAGCATCTACTGGAAAGGGCGTCGACGGAGGCCCGGTCCTTAGCTCGGGCCTAGTATCTGGTGCTAAGTGAGAGCAGACAAGATAATAGCAGAGTGCTGTCTGGCATGGGCATCCTATTCCTGGCAGAAAGGCAGCCAGCCTGATGCTGCCTGACTCGCTGATGATCCGAGCTTGCACTCCTAATGAAATGCTAGCATAAGCATAGACAGACTCACTCTCTTCAGGGCATTTCAGAAGGAGGAAATACTGCCCAACTCTGCCATTCATACAGTTATTAGGACCAGAGGAATAACTTGGCAGGTTCTGGGAGCACTGCACAGGAGAGGCCTGAATTTGAATTTGGTCCCTAGTACCAACATAGAGCCAGGGACAGTCCCGCACTCCAACACACACACACACACACACACACACACACACACACACACACACACACAGGAGCTCTGTGCCCATGATTGCTTCTCAGACATGTACCAAAAGTGCCTCCTGCCTCTTAAACATCAGATACAAGAGTGGAAGCAAAATGGAAATGAGCTTCGTTGGCCGGCCGGCCTTTCCTCTCTGAGAGGTGAAAGGGCTGCTTGTCTGTGAATGTCCTCCTATAGGAGGTTTGTGGGTTTTGGGGGGATGGGGCCACGCCCGGAAATACTCAGGTGTTACTCCTGGCTCTGTCCTGAGGAATTGCTCCTGGTGGTGCTCAGGTGACTCTGTGTGATGCCAGAGGTCGAACCCAGGTTGGTAGTGTGAAGGCAAACGTTTGGCTTCTGTGCTGTGCTCTCACTCTACCTAGCCCCTTATAGGTTTTTATTTCAGAAACTTGAAAATGATCCCGTTGTTATTTGTTATTTTTTAAGTTAACTCAATGTAGAAATATTCTTGTTAAGGAAAAATAATTTAAATATTCTTTGACAATTTGAAAAAAATAAAATACTCTTGTGCTTTCTTCTCATGGTGCAACTCTGTGGTGCAACCTTGTTGTTTTCTTTTTTTTAATAGTATCTTTATTTGGGGCCGGAGAGATAGCATGGAGGTAGGACATTTGCCTTGCATGCAGAAGGATGGTGGTTCGAATCCCAGCATTCCATATGGTCCCCTGAGCCTGCCAGGAGCAATTTCTGAGCAGAGAGCCAGAAATACCTCCTGAGCACTGCCAGGTGTCACCCAAAAACCAAAATAATAATAATAATAATATCTTTATTTAAGCACCATGATTACAAACATGATTGTAGTTGGGTTTCAGTCATTAAAAGAACACCTCACTTTACTAGTGCAACCTCCCCACCACCAATGCCCCCTATTGTTCTCTTAACAGAAACCAAAGCCTAGACTGTCAGACCACGCACCTGCCACAGCCACCATCTCAAGCTTCAGTAAGCGGTAAGTTGAAATGGCTCGAATAGTCCACCCACCATCAAATGGTGACATGGTCCAGCCACCCAGTGCCCTGACAGCTCTCGGTCTCTGTTCTCAGAGCCAGTGTGAGACAATGGCTTTTTTTTTGGGGGGGGGGGGGTCACACCCGTCGACACTCAGGGGTTACTCCTGGCTCTAGGCTCAGAAATCACTCCTGGCAGGCTCGGGGGACCATATGGGATGCCAAGATTCGAACTACCGTCCTTCTGCATGAAAGGCAAACACCCTACCTCCATGCTATCTCTCCAGCCCCAAGACAATGGCTTTTGTGACTCGTTTTCTTCCCAGTGGGCAAATAAGCCTGGACCTGTTGTGGACTGCATGTATGGTGAGAATCATCAGCTTTTTTTTTTTTTTTTTGGTTTTTGGTTTTTGGGTCACACCCGGCAGCGCTCAGGGGTTACTCCTGGCTCTATGCTCAGAAATCGATCCTGGCGGGGCCCGGAGAGATAGCACAGCAGCGTTTGCCTTGCAAGCAGCCGATCCAGGACCAAAGGTGGTTGGTTCGAATCCCGGTGTCCCATATGGTCCCCCGTGCCTGCCAGGAGCTATTTCTGAGCAGACAGCCAGGAGTAACCCCTGAGCACCGCCGGGTGTGGCCCAAAAACCAAAAACCAAAAAAAAAAAAAAAAAAAAAGAAATCGCTCCTGGCAGGCTTGGGGGACCATATGGGATGCCGGGATTCGAACCACCGTCCTTTTGCATGCAAGGCAAACACCCTACCTCCATTCTGTCTCTCCGGCTCCACCCATCAACTTTTCTTTTTTTTTTTTTTTTTTTTTTTTTTTGGTTTTTGGGCCACACCCGGTGACTCTCAGGGGTTACTCCTGGCTATGAGCTCAGAAGTCACTCCTGGCTTGGGGGACCATATGGGATGCCGGGGGATCGAACCTCGGTCCGTCCAAGGCTAGCGCAGGCAAGGCAGGCACCTTACCTCTAGCGCCACCGCCCGGCCCCCACCCATCAACTTTTCACAGTGTCCTCTGCCATATGTGACACAAGCCATTTTTCCTGGGGTCCACTTGAACATGCATGTGCCTGCGTGTAGCTAGTGGTATTGGCCCTGGAAAGCAGAGTCCCACAGCAACTCCACATTTTGAAACCATTGCTTTGGATGGGCCCTAAGAACACAGAAGCCTAGAAGCTGACAGACAAACAAACATCTTGTTCCCTCTGCTCCAGCTGCAGCCCAGTGTACCTTGGGGGGTCGGAGACGCCCTTCGGGATCGGATCCAGCGTGTCCCAGAGGTAGGATACTCCGAACAGCTTTTCTAGAGCCATTCTCTGCTTTTGAAAATGGGAGTTTGGGGTTTTTTTTTGGAGAAAGCTTTGTCTTGATTGTGACATCAGCCTTTTGGGGGTTTCTACGTGTTGTTGGAAAGAGAAAGGGATGCTCCAGGAAGCAGTTTGTGGGATCCATCAAGTGGAGAAGGGACCAGGCCTTATCTCAAGACCAGTCATATTTTACTCATCACTTGGGTTTTGTTTGGGGGTGGTTTTTTTGTTTGTTTGGGGGGTATTTGAGTCATACCCAATAGTGCTCAGGAGTTACTCCTGGTTCTGCACTCAGAAGTTTCTCCTGCCAGACTCAGAAACCCTGAAGGATGCCAGGGATCCAACCCAGGTCAGCCACATGCAAAACACCCTGCTTCCTATGCTATCACTCTGACCCCCTTGTTTATTTGGGTTTTTGTTTCATTTTGCCCACACCCGTCAGTGCTTAGGCATTACTCCTGGCTCTGTCCTCAGAAATTACTCTTGCCAGGGGCCAGAACAATAGCACAGCGGTAGGCCATTTGCCTTGCATACAGCCGCTCCTGGACAGACCCAGGTTCGATCCCCAGCACCCCGTATGGTCTTCCGAGCCTGCTAGGAGTGATTTCTTTTTTTTTTTTTTTTTTTTTTTTTTTTTTGGTTTTTGGGCCACACCCGGTAACGCGCAGGGGTTACTCCTGGCTATGCGCTCAGAAGTCGCTCCTGGCTTGGGGGACCATATGGGACGCCGGGGGATCGAACCGCGGTCCGTCTCCTAGGCTAGCGCAGGTAAGGCAGGCACCTTACCTCCAGCGCCACCGCCCGGCCCAGGAGTGATTTCTGAGCACAGAGCCAGAAGTAACCCCTGAGCGTCACTGGGTGTGGGCCAAAATGCAACCAAAAAAAAAAGAAAAGAAGAAAAAGAAAGAAATTACTCTTGGGGCCGGAAAGATAGCTTGGAGGTAAGGCGTTTGCCTATCATACAGAAGGTCATCGGTTCAAATCCTGGCATCCCATATGGTCCCCCAAGCCTGCCAGGAGCGATTTCTGAGCATGGAGTTAGGAGTAACCCCTGAGTGCTGCGGGGTGTGACTCAAAAACAAACAAATAAATAAAAGAAATTACTCTTGCCAGGCACAGGGGAATTATATGGGTTGCTGGGATCGAACTCAGGTCAGGCCCCAGGCCAGCTGTGTGCAAGGCAAACACCCTGTGATGCTATCTTTCCAGGCCCCTCTTTTTTTTTTTTTTTTTTTGGTTTTTGGGCCACACCTGGCCAATGCTCAGGAGTTAATCCTGGCTGTCTGCTCAGAAATAGCTCCTGGCACAGGGGACCATATGGGACACCGGGATTCGAACCAACCACCTTTGGTCCTGGATTGGCTGCTTGCAAGGCAAACGCCACTGTGCTATATCTCCAGGCCCTCCAGGCCCCTCTTGATTATTTTATGTTAAAACTACCTTCAGGGGCCAGAGCGATAGCACAGTGGCAGGGCATTTGCCTTGTACACAGCTGACCCTGGACAGACCCAGATTCAATCCCCAGCACCCCATATGGTCCCCTGAGCCTGCCAGGAGTGGTTTCTGAGTACAGAGCCAGGAGTAACTCCTGAGCAATGCCAGGTGTGGCCCAAAAACAAACAAACAAAAAAAAACCTACTTGTGGGGCCGGAGCAATATAGCACAGCAGCCAACATAGGACGGACCCTGGTTCGAATCCCAGCATCCCTGAGCAATGCCGGATGTGGCCCAAAAACAAACAAAAAACAAAAACAAAAAACTGCTTGCCACCCTGGATTATTCCTGAGACTGGTATTTTTTGGGGCGTTGGGGGGCCACACTCGGTAATGCTCAGGGGTTACTCCTGGCTATGCACCCAGAAATTGCTCCTGGCTTGGGGGATCATATGGAATGCCGGGGGATTAAACCACGGTTCATCCTAGGTTCATCCTAGGCTAGCAAAGGCAAATCAGATGCCTTACTGCTTGTGCCACAGTTCTAGCCCCCTTTTTTTGAGACTAAATTCTGATCTGAGTGAACTGTAGCAGCAGAATGATTTCTTAGCTGTCATTTCTCTTTTTATTTTCTCTAAAGGACAGTGTAAGATGTGTGAATGTTTGCAATTCTGAATTAACAGCTAAATTTTAAAGGGTAATAAGGGGGAAAATATAACAGTGGTAGGTTTGTATTCATTTGGGGGGGGGGGGTCACACTCAGTGGCGCTCATGAGTTACTCCTTGCTCTGTACTCAGAAATCACTCCTGGCAGACACCATATGACAGACCATATGGGATGGCGGGATTTGAATCGCCGTCTGTCCAGTTTGGTTGTGTGCAAGGCAAATGCCTTACAGCTGTGCTATCACTCCGGCCCTTGTATTCATTTTTGATTGCAGGAGCATTCTACATTTATTGAAGTAAAAAACAAAAATGGAAACTATACAGAGAAGGAAGTTAACCACTTCCCACCCTTCCATCCTCAAAACACCCTTCCTCAAGGTATAATCTTCAAAATCTCATGACTTACCCAAGAATTTTGGTTTGTTTTTATAATTGTAGAAGCCTGCTCTCCATAGTGCCATGTACTTGCTTTGGGCATCTCTTTCAGACCTTGGATAAACTGACTCATTCTGGGGACCAGAGCTAGAGCACAGCGGGGAGGGTGTTTTCCTTGCATATGGCTGAAGACCCATATTCTAGGGCTAGAGAGATGGTGCAAGTGGTAGGGCATTTGCCTTGCAAGCGCTAACCTTGGATGGACCATGGTTCTATCCCCTGGCGTCCCATATGGTCCCCCAAGCCAGGAATGATTTCTGAGCGTATAGCCAGGAGTAACCCCTGTGTGTCACCAGGTGTGGCCCAAAAAAAAGCAAATAAATAAATAAATAAATAAATAAATAAATAAATAAATAAATAAATAAATAAACACCAAGACTCAATCTCTGGCATTCCATATGGTCCCCCAGCCCATCATGAGTGATTCCTGAGTGCAGAGCCAGGAATGAGCCCTGAGCACCAATGGGTATGGCCCCAAAACAAAAAAATATTTTAGGGCCCGGAGAGATAGCACAATGGCGTTTGCCTTGCAAGCAGCCGATCCAGAACCAAAGGTTCGAATCCCGGTGTCCCATGTGGTCCCCCATGCCTGCCAGGAGCTATTTCAGCACCGCCAGGTGTGGCCCAAAAACCAAAAAAAAAAAAAAAAAAGAGATTTTTTTTTAAAATGAAATGAATGGGGGGCCTGGAGAGATAGCATAGTGGCGTTTGCCTTGCAAGCAGCCGATCCAGGACCAAAGGTGGTTGGTTCGAATCCCGGTGTCCCATATGGTCCCCCGTGCCTGCCAGGAGCTAGTTCTGAGCAGACAGCCAGGAGTAACCCCTGAGCACCGCCGGGTGTGGCCCAAAAACCAAAAAAAAAAAAAAAAAAAAAAAAATGAAATGAATGGACTTATTCTCTATCACCCACCTCATATACCATAGTATAAATATACAGCATTGGGGCTGGAAGATAGCACAGTGGGGAGAGTGTCTGCTTGAGCACAGCTGACCTGGGTTCAATCTCCGGCATTGCATATGGTCTTCTGAGAACCTGCAGGAGTGAGTTCTGAGTTCCAAGCCAGGAATGCGCTTCAGGGTCCAAATATTAAATAAATAAGTAGATGACATGTTATTCATATCTCCTTTTGTGCCCCCCCCTTTTTTTTTTTTTTTTTTTTTGATTTTGGGTCACACCCAGCAGTGCTCAGGAGCTACTCCTGGCTCTGAGCTCAGAAATTGCTCCTGGCAGGCTCAGAAGACTATATGGGATGCCGAGAATCGAATCCAGGTTCATCCCAGATCAGCCATAAGCAAGGCAAACACCTTACTGCTGTGCTATCTCTTTGGCCCGGTAATTTTATTTCTTTAGAAAACATATGGGGCCGGAGAGATAGCATGGAGGTAAGGCGTTTGCCTTTCATGCAGAAGGTCATCAGTTCGAATCCCGGCATCCCATATGGTCCCCCGTGCCTGCCAGGAGCAATTTCTGAGCATGGAGCCAGGAATAACCCCTGAGCACTGCCGGGGGTAACCCAAAAACCACACACACACAAAAAAAAATTTAACTTCCTTTTTTGTTTTGTTTTGTTTGGGAGACACACCTGGTGATGCTCAGGGCCTGTTATTCCTGGCTCTGGTCCAACAGCACTCTTGGTGGTCTTACGAGCTGTCAGAGATCAAACCTAGGTCAGCAGCCAACAAGGCAAACACCCTACCCACTGCGCTATCTCTCTAGCCCCACATTTAACTTTTTTTTTTTTTTTTTTTTTGGTTTTTGAGTTATACCCGGCAGTGCTCAAGGGTTAACCTTGGCTCTACCCTGGCAGGCTCTGGGGACCGTATGGGATGCCGGGATTCGAACCACCGTCCTTCTGCATGCAAGGCAAAGGCCCTACCTCCATGCTATCTCTGGTCCCACATTTAACTTCTTTTTTTTTTGTTTTTTTTGTTTGTTTGTTTGTTTTTTGGGCCACATCCGTTTGATGCTCAGGGAATCGAACCGAGGTCCTTTCTTGGCTAGTGCTTGCAAGGCAGACACCTTACCTCTAGCGCCACCTCACCGGCATCAACACATTTAACTTCTTAACAAACCTCCAGCACCAAGAACTAAACCTGACTTGACCAATATTAAAGAATGAGTCCTTGCATGTTGTTATAGCCCCCGTTTACCTGCTGGGAAATGGAGTCACAGAGCAGCTGCTGGGCTGTTAGTCATAAAGGGGATGAGCACTGTGGACAAAGCCAGGCTCCAGGCCCCAGGCCTCTCTCGATTCTGAGGATCAGGCCTGCCGGACAGCCTCGGCATGACTACATTGTCATCCTTGCCCTTTGTGCAAGTCTGAGCACATGCTGAAGATGTGTCCTTCCACCCACTTTTCTTACGAGCGCCTTCATTTACTTTGGGGCCTTCTGGGACCTCACAGTTACCTCCCTGTGCACTTCTATCCCGGTACTCACATGCTCTTCTCTCCGCAGGGCCTGCGACCGCCTGCGCTGCGTGGCCTGTGACTTCTGGGTCACCAGCTTCAATGACTGCAAGTGGGACGAGACATGTGATTACCTGTTCTTCAGGTATGGCCATGGCTTGCTGTACTTTGCTTGCATGGCTGTACATGGCTTGCATCACCAAGTGATGGAGCCAAGGGAGCTATGTGCTGATAAGACAAGCCCCTGAACTGCTGTTCCCTCTCTCTAGCCCCGCTTGGGAAATCCCGAGCCTGGGTCCTCTGCAGAGCTCACCCACGCAAGTCCCCACATGATCCCCACTGGAAAGAGTCAGTGGCTCACACCCTATCAATGTCAGGCCCCTCCTCTGAGGTGTGCTCTAACCAGAGGCCCTGGATTGGATCTCTTTGCTGGACCACCAAAGTGTGGGGTGCAGAGGAGGCCCAGGAGCAGGAAGGCCTGCGTGAGATCCGCTGGGAGTCAGAAGTGGTCACCGCAGGGCACAGGGAAGGTTGGCAGGATCAGGGCCTGCTCGCTTCAGGGGCTCCCAGCCTCACCTGTATCATATGGAGAAGCCTGAGCTGCTGTTTGTGTCTCCTTCACAGGTGAGGATAATACTCTCTGTGTTAGCCTCGGGCTGACAAGTTCTAGAACTTTCCAGAAGAGATTGGTTCTACAACCCCATCTTACTATAATAACTAAATCAAGATGCTTTTACAAAACTGTTATTTAATTTTTGGCCCACACCTGACAGTGATCCGGGGTTACTCCTAGCTCTGCGCTCAGAAATTATTTCTGACAGTGCTCAGAGGACCATATGGGATGCCAGGGATTAAATCCAGGTCAGCCACACATGCAAAGCAAATGCCCTCATCCTAATCTTTCTTATGATCAATAATGACAGTTTCAACCTTCTGAAACCTGCATTTCTTCAGGAGCTTCTGAAGGGTATTGATAGGTCCCCTCTCAATCCCCAAACCCACCCCCCCTCACCATTCCTGATTTTTTTTTTTTTTTTTTTTTTTTTTGGTTTTTGGGCCACACCCAGCGGTGCTCAGGGGTTACTCCTGGCTATCTGCTCAGAAATAGCTCCTGGCAGGCATGGGGGACCATATGGGACACCGGGATTCGAACCAACCACCTTAGGTTCTGGATCGGCTGCTTGCAAGGCAAACACCGCTGTGCTATCTCTCCGGGCCCATTCCTGATTTTCAAATCTCTTAAGATGCCAGTCAAGGGCCAAAGCAGTGGCGCAAGTGGTAGGGCACCTGCCTTGCACACACTAACCTAGGACAGACTGCAGTTCGATCACCCGGCGTTCCATATGGTCGCCCAAGCCAGGAGTGATTTCTGAGCACATGACCAGGAGTAACCCCTGAGTGTGGTCACCAGGTATGGCCCAAAAGAAAATAAAAGAATCCAGTCAAGGAGCATATGGTAAGGCTGTCAGAATAGTATGCAGGATATACAAAGACTGTTTTGCTGCATGTCACAATTTAATTTTTTCTGGCACATTCGTTTTGTGCCATTTTTATTGCCTTCTCTTCCTGATAAGACGAGGATTTTATTTTTCATTTTTCCCCATAGGCTGTCTGCGAACCTTACTACAGCTCTAGCTAGTGGGTGCCAGAGACTGCAGGGGACCCCTGTTGTGCCATGACAAATGACCCCTAGCACTCCCTTCCTTTCTCGGGTTTGAGTTGAATTCCCTGCTGTTTTCCCATGGAGTCTTTACATGAGTTCACTGTATGGACCACGAAGCTCGTAGTCAATCTTTAGTTAAACTGAACTTGCAGATTCTAATAAAGCACGAGATGGGCAGCGTCCTCAGTTCCCAGGGTCCTTCCCATTAGAACACTGATGGTGAGGCCGGAGTGGTAGTGCAGCGAATAGGGCGTTTGCCTTGCAAGCAGCTGACCTAGGACGGACCTTGGTTCAATCCCCGGTGTCCCAGATGGTCTCCCAAGCCAGGAGCAATTTCTGAGCTCATAGCCAGGAGTAACCCCTGAGCATCACCGGGTGTGGCTCAAAAACCAAAAAACAAACAAATGAAAAACAACACTGATGGTGGGGACCCTGATATTTCATGAGACAGAGATTGTGGGGTCCCTGACATTCAGTGATATGATGGTTTTGAGGTCCCTGATATTCGTTTCGGAATGAGTGTTTATTTTGTTGCTGATAGTATGAGAAGTAGCACCTGGAAACAGATGTATTCTTCCAGAGGCACCTCCTCCAGACCACTTTTGGACCCTTGCATGCTTGCTCAGTCAGGCCTGGGTCTCCCATTGGCGGATGACAAGATAAAGAAGCCACAGCTGGTCTTGGCACTCTTCCCTGCTCCCTCCGTCTCCACGTTGGCTTTAAGACAGGAATCGAGTCAGCCCCCTTCCTGTCATCATCAGTCGCAGCCCTGGGCTCTAGGTAGCTTCAATAGTAGGCCTGAAAGGGGATGTCCACAGTCCTGTTCCCTGGGCTCACAGAGAGAGGACAGCAGGCAGGACCGTCCTAGGCTCAATCTCCAGTACTCACTATGGTCCCCCAAGCCCCACCAGGAGAGATCCCTAAGTACAGGGCCAAGAGCAAACCCTGAGCATCACCAGGTGTGGCCCAAATCAAACCAAAAGTTCTGCTGTCCCAGAATGGGGTGTGGTCCAATAGCACAGCACAGCTCCCCCACAATAGCCCAACTGTACCCCCAAGCCTGCCTGCCACTGTCTATTCAGTTGTGCCTCAGGCGCTGTAAAAGAGCCTCTTTTGCCCCTGAGCAGCTCTGCCGCCACCTTGATCTCTTCCACACAGGAACAACATGCCTGAGGCGCACAGGCTGCAGGCAAAGCTGGTGAGGAAGCCGGGGAGCCGGGCCTACGCCTGCCAGTGCCGCTGGAGGAGCGTGGAGGAGGCCACCGCCCTGCACAGCGACCCCGAGCTCCGCTGGGTCTGTGGGAAGCATTAGCCAGCATGGACTTGCCTCAGTGGCATCACCACTGTGGGAGTGCAGTGGGGCCACTGTTGGGGACCCGAAATGGCACATGTCACTCAGCGGTCAGGGGCCAGATGGACTTGAAAAGTGTGGGCCTCAATTGCCATGTGGGGTCGCTCTGCTGAGTCATCCCCCTGCCAAGTGTCCCCCATTCCCTGCCTCTGCTCGCTCTCTATTAAACGGCAGCTGCACCCAGAGTCTCCTCAGGATGGCGGGTCTTTGGCAGACTGCAGAGCATCAGCACTTACTCTTCCTGGTATTGGGGGGGGGGGGGAGCGGAGGGCCAGTGAGAGTTGTTGTGGGCATCCTCCCCACCACCTGCTTCTGCACACTCTCGGGGTGATAGACCAATGTGTGATATCTTTGCATAACAGTTTCAAAGATAGGGACCAATGATGGGTCCGAGACTCCCTGATCTTCCTTCTCCTCCTCCTCCTCTTTGCTTCTATTTACAGTCAACTTTTTTTCTCTTGTCTTTGTGCTCAGAAATCACTCCTGGCGACTCAGGGACCTTATGGAATGCTGGGAATGGAACCCAAGTTTGCCAAGCATGCAAGGCAAACACCCTCCTTGCTGTGCTATTGCTCCAGCTTGACGTAGTCAACTTTTCTCAAGGCCTTACAAAAAGCCTCAGCCAAGTTTTTTTTTTTTTTAATTTTTGGTTTTGGGGGCCACAGCCAGCAGTGCTCAGGAGTTACTCCTGGCTCTATGCTCAGAAATAGCTTCTTTTTCTTTTTTTTTTTTTTTTTTTTTTTTGGTTTTTTGGGTTACACTCGGCGGTGCTCAGGGGTCACTCCTGGCTGTCTGCTCAGAAATAGCTCCTGGCAGGCACGGGGGACCATATGGGACACCGGGACTCAAACCAACCACCTTTGGTCCTGGATCGGCTGCTTGCAAGGCAAATGCCTCTGTGCTATCTCTCCGGGCCCCAGAAATCGCTTCTTGCAGGGACCATATGGGGCCAGGATCGAACCCTAGTCCATCCTGGGTCGGTTGTGTACAAGGCAAATGCCCTCTCGCTGTGCTATGGTTTCCAGCCCCAAAGCCAAGTTCTTTGTCGGCTGATCCGAGTATATTTTAGACTTTTCTTGCCTGAGCCTCACAGGGCTCTTCAGACAGCCTGTGCTTGTGCTGGGGAGCTGGGGGTGTGAGCAGGTGAGTCGTATGTGGGTGCCCCAAAATGAGAGGATACCTACCCTCAGGCATATTCAGGTATCTGCCTAGCATAGGGGAGGGTCCTTCTTGTCTGTTCAGGGTGCTTCCCTTGCCCAGTTTCTGGACCCTGGTTCAAATGTGGTCCCCAGTGTGATTCTAGTGCAGTGCTTCCAAATTATTTTCTGTCATGCCCCCCTAGGAGAAGAAAACATTTTTCGTGCCCCCCACGCGACTGTAAATAGTATCTTTATTTAAAAAAAAAAAACCTTTAACCTGCAAAACAAAAATACATAAAATAATTTGAGCTGATTTTTTAATCAGAGGTGATGTCTGGATTCATGGCTCCAATGAGCACGTTTTGCAGTGCATAGCTTTTCGAAGAGGGTTTGAAGTAGGACACAGCAACTCTCAGCTCCAGAGACAGGCTTAGCTTGTTATGACAGTGTTTGCCGAGGTCAAACACACCCCCCCTTTATGGAGCCTTATGCCCCCCTGAGAGGTGCACCCCACTATTTGAGAAGCACTGTTCTAGTGGAAGCAGCTCCCACCCACCCCCCAATCACGGTCAGTCATGGGGCCTCACTTCTGATCCCCACCCAGTGGCCTGGAGAATCCCTCTTCGCAGTCCAGTGTCTTTCTCAGGTGACCTCAGTGGTTGGCTCCCTGGTTGGTGTTGTGTATGTAAATATTTTGGGGGATTACTATGTTGCTCACCCTAATCTGATTAGGTGATTGTGCCCTACCCTAGGGTGTGACCTGGCATTCTGCCCCCACCCTAGGGTAGGACCTGATTCTGCTTCCACCATTGGTTGGTATCTGATCCCACCATTGGGTGGGACCTGACTCTGGACTATAAGAGCAAGGGTCTGTGGAAGGCGAGAGGCTTTGGCTGGCTGGAACTGAATCTGAGTCTTTGGACTTCAGTTTTGTCCATCCGAATAAAGCAAATACTTCCACGAGCCTGATTGTCTGCGAGCTGTTTACCCGCCGTTTCACCTCAGAACCGTGGGCTAGACAGGGTGGCAGACGCGTGCTCCAAGCTGGAAGAAAAGGGCCTCATTCTCTATCCCACCATCAGTCAACCTCTTCAGGGGCTGACCTGCTACATAATGGCGCCCGAACAGGGACCTGAACCCTGGACCCTCAGAACTGTAAGTGAAATATTTCATTGGAAATTTCCTATGCTGACCATCAAATGGTTTCTGTGGTTAGTCATGTGGATTTTACCACCCTTAGTCTTACGCATTGGTGCTCTAGTATACAAGTGGATCATTCCATTTTGTTTAAAACTAATTGGTTTTGATCTAAGGACAATCACTGCAGTTGGATGGTTGTGGTCTATATTTCAAATGAAAAGTGTAGTGTCTCTAGCCATCATAGTTTGTGGAATTTCTGTGTTGACTAACGTTATTATTATGAGCATAGTTATTTGCTGTTATTTCTATTTAGGAAATAGAAAGTGTAGAAATGGTGAGGCTAAAACCAGTATAGATAATAAGGAAATTTATCTGACGAAAACTCAGACCAAGGTGCAGGCTGACGAATCCAGCCCCACCATCAACAATATAGAAATTTTTGCTGGAAGAAAAACAACTCAGAATGTTAAGCCTGATTCTAGTGAATTGCTTGACAGTAGTGACTCAGATAATGATCTACCTCCAGTGCTAACTCCACGAAGTATGCCTCCTTCTAGTCACAAAATTGAATCGCAGAGCAGAGCAGATTCAAAAAATGAACCACATGCTCGGTCTCAGAGCTCTATTCAGAGTAATTTTGCTAATCAGGCCTTATCCCCTATAGACGGGGTAAATGTTTCTAACTATGTACCCTATCAGATGGAAGAATTAGATCGGTTTAAAAGATCATGTAAAGAAAATGGGCCAAAATCGCCATACAGTGTGGAGTTATTAAGACTTTGGAGTCATAACTCATCTTGGACTTTGTATGATTTTAAAAGAATCGCTGAAATATGCCTGTCGTCTAAACAGCGAACTGAATGGGAAATGTACTATTCAGAAGGCGTAAAAGCTAAATTATATAGTCCGGATGGTATGAAAAAGCAAGTGGCAGGTGTTACTCTATCGTATGAATTATTGATGGCAGAAAATCAATTTGCAAATATTCAGACACAAGCAGCTTTACCTAAGGAAATCTTAAATTTAATCAGGGAGATTGCATTGTCAGCATGGGAAAAAATTGATTCTAACAGCATTGGTAGAGGAAACTTTTTAAAAATCACCCAAGGCCCTTATGAGTCATTTGCAGAGTTTGTAGGTAAGATTAAAGATGCTCTGAAGTTACAAGTCGAAGATGAGGAGATAAGAAACTTCCTAGTAAAATCTGTGGCCTATCATAATGCAAATTCAGCCTGTAGATTAGTATTGAATACATTAAATGAAAAGTCAGATCTGAATGATTACCTTTATGCCTGCCGGAATGTCTATGTGGAACCCCAACCCCCACCCCACTCAGACTCAGTACAAACCTTCCCAGTTACCAAGGGAACAATGTCTTACTCCCCTCGGGGACAGAACACTTTCCGGAAACCAGGTCTTTGCCCAAAATGCAAAAGGGGTCGCCACTGGGCGAAAGATTGCAGATCCAGAAACCTCATTAATAATAACCTAAGTAGAGGTTTTAACACAGTCCCCAGGAGGCAAATCACCTGCTACCATTGTGGAAAACAGGGACATATCAAAAGAAATTGTCGTCTCCTTATAAATTCAGCTCCCCAAGAACACACATACAAGATGCAGGGAAACGCCTACAGGGCCTCCCCCCAGGCCCTTCCAAATCAGGGGCAAAGTTCACAGACAATAATCCTTCCAAGCCCAGCCCAAGAAAATTCATCACGATAAGGGAATTAATCCACTCTACTTCAGGGAGTGCCGGATTAGATATATTATGCCCAGAGGACATTACAATTTACCCAGGAGCATGCCCTTACATGTTAGAAACTGGCATTGTAGGCCCGCCACCCCCAGATACCATGGGTTTGATTCTTGGCAGAAGTTCCCTCAACATAAAGGGTATATCAGTAATCACTGGTGTCATTGACTCAGATTCCATGGGAGAAATCATTGTAGTTATTACTGTACCAGTTACATGGACCTTTAAAAAAGGAGAAGCGATTGCCCAGATAGTAATAGTGCCTTATGTCAAATTTGGGACTTCAGATAAGACTAGAATTGGAGGTTCTGGAAGCACAGATCCGGGTGCTGCTCAAAACCCAATCGTGGCTCTGGTTACTAAATGTAAAGATGAACACCCAATGATCAAACTTCACTTGGAAGGCAAACCCTTTGATGGAATGATAGATACGGGTGCTCAGGTTACCGTAATTTCTGATAAAGAATGGCCAGAAAATTGGCCTCTTCAGGAAATCCCGTATTCCCTAGAAGGAATAGGAGGCCTGAGTTCCTGTCTGTTGAGTACGAGGACTATACTATTTTACGGCCCAGAAAATCAAAAAGCAATAATCAGACCTCACGTGGGCCCATTTTCACCATCCCTGTGGGGCCGTGACCTACACAAACAGTGGAAAGCAGAATTCCACATCCCATTAGCTCCAGAAGAGCCCGAACCTTCTTTTGATTTAAAAACCAAAAATTTTTAGTGGGGGTCACTGCCGTAAAAACACCAGCACCAATAAAAATAAAATGGAAATCTGATGAACCAATTTGGACAGGTCAGTGGCCCCTTAAAACTGATAAATTAAAGGTGCTGACAGAATTAGTGGAGGAACAGCTAAGTTTAGGACATATTGAACCATCTTTTTCTCAATGGAATTCACCTATATTCACTATAAAAAAGAAATCCGGTAAATGGAGACTTTTGATGGATCTTAGAGCTATAAATTTATCCATGATACCTATGGGCAAATTGCAGACTGGTTTACCATCACCTGTAGTTATTCCAAAGGAATGGCCACTAATTATAATTGATCTGAAAGACTGTTTCTACCATATTCCTATCCACCCAGATGATAAAAAACGTTTTGCATTCTCAGTTCCTTCTCTCAATAATACCCATCCCTGCAGACGTTTCCAATGGACTGTTCTCCCCCAAGGCATGCTGAATTCCCCAACCATGTGTCAGTTTTTTGTAGATAAGGTTTTGAGCCCTGCTCGTGAAAAATTTCCTCAAGCCATGATATTTCATTATACAGATGATATCTTGCTCACAATGAACAACGAAACAGATTTACAGGAATTATACTCTTATGTTACTGACTGTTTACAAACATCAGGACTGAAAATAGCTTTAGAAAAAATACAGATAATGCCACCGTATCAATATTTGGGTTTTATTTTGGACCGGACGTCTATACGTCCACAAAAATTTTCTATCAAAAAAGAAAACCTCAGAACGCTTAATGATTTTCAGAGACTTTTAGGTGACGTAAATTGGCTCCGCCCTGCACTAGGAATCCCAAATGCAGAGTTATCTAATCTGTTTAAAACGTTGGAGGGTGATCCTGCTTTAGATAGCCCGAGAAATTTAACAACAGCTGCAAAAAATGAATTGGACATCTTCTTGAGCAGATTACAAAAATCGTTTCTCTCAAGATTCATCCCAGGAGAAAAGGTATTACTGTTAATCTTCCCTACTATAGAAACCCCCACAGGGGCCTTGATGCAACAGTCAGGACCTTTGGAATGGGTGTATTTACATAACAAACAACCTCGCTCAGTTGTCCCCTACTTGCAACTGATTTCAGAGATTATTATCAAGGCAAGACTCAGATCTATATCTTTACTAGGTTTTGACCCAGATATAATAGTTTTGCCAGTACCAAAAAAGGAAATTGAGTCAATATTGCCAATTAATGAATCTCTACAAAGGGCCCTCTCAGATTTCACAGGAGAAATATCCTCCCATTATCCAGCAGGAAAAATTTGGGACTTTTTAAAGAAAACTCAGTTTGTTATTTCTTCAATTGTTCGGGATTCCCCTATTCCCAATGCCAAGGTTTTTTACATTGATGGATCCCAAAATGGAAAAGGAGGAATAACTGGAGACAACATTAATATGACCATAGATACCAAATATAAATCTGCACAGAAAGTTGAATTAGCAACGTTAATTTACCTATTAGAAAATGTATCTGAAGCCATGAATATAGTTTCTGATTCTTTGTATGTGGTAAATTTATGTCATGTGATAGCCACTGCATCCCTTAATGCTAATAACCCGATCATACAGGACTTACTTAAACAATTACAGCAGCTTCTTCAAAAACGAACTGAGCCCATCTTCATCACACATATTAGAGCCCACTCAGGTCTTCCAGGACCTATGGCTCAAGGAAATAAAACTGCTGACTTGCTAGCAATGCCTATATTTAAATCACCTATAGAGGAACATTCAGCCCTACACACAAATGCTCGCCGTTTACATGTGAATTACCAAATTCCATGGAGGCAAGCTAGAGAAATCGTAGAAAACTGCAACGTATGTGCACCGTTAACAAAAAAGACTCACATAGCAGGAGCAAACCCAAGAGGCTTACAGTCTAACGAACTTTGGCAAATGGATATAACTCAAACAGATTTATTTCCAAGGAAACCTTATCTTCATGTTGTGGTGGACACTTATTCTCGGTTTATGTGGGCAATTCCCATGTCTTCTCAAAAATCTAAGGCTGCTTGTAGTTTTCTTTTACAATGTTTCTCTGTGATGGGTATTCCATATTCTATAAAAACTGATAATGGGCCAGCCTATGTTAGCAAAACTTTTGAATTTTTTTGTAAGGAATGGCAGATAAGACATCTCAGAGGAATTCCTTATAATTGTAGGGGACAGGCCATTGTAGAAAGGACTCACAGAACCTTAAAAACTCAATTGCAAAAAAATAGAAAAAGAGGTTTACCACCAACGGATTTGCTATCTTTGACTCTTATCACACTAAATTACTTTAACTTACCCCAAGGGGAAAGCTACACTGCAGCGGAAAGACATTTTAAAGAAGATATTCAGAGACAAGAAACAACCCATAAACCTATTTGGATCAAGGAGAATGAAAAATGGATAGCTGGCTATCTTCTCCTAAGAGGAAGGGGTTATGCCTATGTTTCTATAAATGATGACCCTCCCAAGAAATTTTGGGTTCCATTACGTCTTGTTAGAAATCGGGCTAGCACAAATGATCAGGTTCAGACTACAAACTCCCCTTCAGAGAAAAAACAGAATACTTCAGACACTAACAGCAGTAATATTACTAAGGTGTCTGGGGCAGGGAACGATTTAGCTGTCACACACCATACAATGAGTGAGACTGATGGTAGTGATAAACCCTTACACTCCGAGATGCAAAAGGAAAGACAGGAACCTGTCTTAACTGGGCTCCAAAATATAGGAAACTCTTGCTACATGAACTCAATATTGCAATGCTTGTATAATATTTCAGACTTAACTCAGTATTTTTGTAAAGATCATTATAAAAAGGATATTAACAAGAAAAATCCGATGGGGCATGAAGGTAAATTAGCCGAAGAATTTGGTCGGCTCATCAAAACCATGGGAAATGGATTTCATAGATATATTAACCCTGAAAGCTTCAAAGTAACAATTGGTTTACTTAATGACCAGTTTGCTGGACACAATCAGCAGGATCCTCATGAACTACTGATGTTCCTAATAGAGGGATTACATCAGAACTTGCTTACTGTAAATCTAATGACAGACAAAACTACACATCTCATGGGAAATGAAAATTATGAACAATTTAGTCCAGAACACCAAAAGGCTCATAAATCTATTATTTATGATCTCTTTCAAGGACAATTCAAATCTATACTCCAGTGTCTCACTTGCCACCAAAAGTCTGAGGTTTATGAGACATTTGTTCATTTGTCTTTGGCTGTTACATCTACAGATAAATGTACATTACAGGAATGCCTCTCTGAATTTTTTAAAGAAGAAGAATTAAGAAATGACAACAAAGTTCTGTGCAACAGTTGCAAAAATAGAAGGGATTTTTCAAAGAAAACGTACTTATGGAAACTGCCACCAGTACTTATAATACACTTGAAACGTTTTGCTTTTGATGGCAAACAAATAAAAAATTGCATACTTATGTAGATTTTCCTTTAGAAGACCTCAATTTAGAGGAATTCACTTCAGAGAATAAAAGCAAGATTAAGAAATACAACTTATCATCGGTGTCAAACCATTATGGTAAAGTTCACTATGGACACTGTACTTCATACTGTAAAATTGCTGCAAAACAACACTGGATCAATTTTGATGACAAGAAGATCAAAAAAGTCCCTAATACATTGGTGAAATCCACAGCAGCATACATCCTGTTTTATACTTCTTAGAGATCTACAATGAACACCAGATAATCATTTTACTTCCTTATCAGTTGCTATTAATGCTCTAGGATTCTTTCCACAGGCATGATCAATGAATATAGATTGAAAATCATGAATCCCCAATGTGTTTCCTTGTAGGATGGATTTATGTCTTAATTTCATTATTGCTCTAGGTCTCAGTTAATCATGGAATTTTACAAATTAATTTAGTCAAGGTTCACCTGAAAGAGAAATTTCTCATCATATTAATGTTGTTTTTCTTTCTAGGTATACTCATTTAACGACTTTCACTCTTTTTATTTTAACATCATTGCTTTATTTCCCTCAATTTAGGTTTTAAGACGCTGACATAATGATAATTTTAGGTAGACTTTCTTCACAGTGCTTCTTGCCTATGATTGATTATCATAAAGTTACTGTTATACAATAACTTCGTATATATACTGATATACATGTATAGTAGAGTTTTCCATGTTTGTATTCTCTTTCAGATCTGCTAGGCAAAACCATAAAAAAAAAATTTTTTTTTGAATTTGAAATGATTTATCTAAACAATTGCCGGCTATTACATTTTAAGGAGCTTTTAGTTGATTCAGCTGAATTCTCTTTTCTTTTGCTTTATTTTGGATCCTTTCCAACAAATATTTTTTAGTATGAGTGAGTGTTATGGCCATATTTTTTGTGAAGTCTGTGTGTGTATGTCTTGTTTAGTGTCTGTCTGTTCTACATATTTTGTATATAGTTTCCTTTTTCCTAATTTTATCTTCCCCAAATTAGTCTTCCTTATCCTTCCTTCTCTCTTCCTAGTCCTTAACATTTTAATTTTCAGGATTTCACATGTGCAACCCATCTCCTTCACTCACAACTACAAGCTTCCTGATCTCGGTTGGAAGAAGAAATCCGTGACTGTTGGAGTTTTACACCATATATGCTGCAAACTTGTTGGAAATGAAGCCACCTGGGATTTGTGTCACAATGTAACACCAGAGAAAAGATCCATGGACAAGACCCACAGTCTCTGGATCCCAGTTAAACTGTGCTATCTGAATTTCTGGTTTTCCATCCACATACAAAATGCTATTGTTGACCGTTTCTACAATGGCTACCCCAAGATTGCACCGATCCCAAAGGAAATACAGAAGCCCAACCAACTTATGATGTAATGATGTAACGCTTGGGGATGCCCCAACACATGGATGACTGTACTGGCCTTCCTTCTTCATTCAGCTTGATGTTATCTCCTGTACAAGGCTTCAACCCGCTTTTCCAGACCCATCAAGTGTCTTCTGCCGGTCTTTTTGGAGTTCCAGACCCCTCATATTTACAGATTGGTATTGAACTCTGTAGAAATTACATCTGTTGTTTTTCCTATAACTGTAATCTTTTGAAGTTATGTTTGGTACTACACTTCTTTTGACTATCGTAATTAATGTTTTTCTATTTTAGTTTTTAATATTAGGAATCGATGTTGTATTACATTAAGGTTTTGCTTTCTTGACTTTAGGTTTGTGAGTTAGATATTATTGTCTATAATTTCCCAAATGATATTTTTGTCTGTTCTCAGGGTTTTTTGCGTGGGCGCATCATAGGCAAAATACAAGGTTTATAGAAGGTTCCATCCATTTTGGATGGGCCCTCAAGTTGTTTATTTACACAGGGAGGGTCTCTGCCTTAAACATTTTGTTTTGGTTTGTGACTTAAGCTCCCATCTATAAATAGTCGACATCAATTTCAGACATCTTATGGACTTCAGACCGGATTAAGAACTTGGACTAAGTTCAGATACCTATTGATCATCATTGCAGTGGCTCCCCACTGTGCAGAGGGTGTATGTGCCACTTCTTCCGAAATAAAGGCCTAGTTCAATGCCCTCAAAGATGGGCTTTCTGGTCTACCTGAACTTGAATGAAAATGGAGCTGGAGAGATAGCATGGAGGCGAGGCGTTGGCCTTTCATGCAGAAGGTCATTGGTTCAAATGCCGGTATCTGCCAGGAGCGATTTCTGAACGTGGAGTCAGGAGTAACTCCTGAGCACTGCCAGGTGTGACCCAAAAACGACCACCACCACCAACAACAACAACAACAAATAAAGAAAAGGTGCTTCTCCTTGCCTGCTACACAACCTTTCTGGTGTCTCTTCGAAAGATCTATGTACGTCTTAGATTTATCTTGTCAGGAGCTTGTAGTTGATTCCTTGATACATGTTTCTGGTTTTAGACACCCTGTGCTTAGGTTAGAAGTTTTTCTTTACATTTTCCTGTGATGCGCTTATGCAAACAGCCGCTCTTTTATTAGTGACTAATTTTTCTTTTAATAATTGTAGACAATATTGTTTGTTTACTAAAAACAAAAGGGGGAATTGTTGTGTATGTAAATATTTTGGGGGATTACTATGTTGCTCACCCTAATCTGATTAGGTGATTGTGCCCTACCCTAGGGTGTGACCTGGCATTCTGCCCCCACCCTAGGGTAGGACCTGATTCTGCTTCCACCATTGGTTGGTATCTGATCCCACCATTGGGTGGGACCTGACTCTGGACTATAAGAGCAAGGGTCTGTGGAAGGCGAGAGGCTTTGGCTGGCTGGAACTGAATCTGAGTCTTTGGACTTCAGTTTTGTCCATCCGAATAAAGCAAATACTTCCACGAGCCTGATTGTCTGCGAGCTGTTTACCCGCCGTTTCACCTCAGAACCGTGGGCTAGACAGGGTGGCAGACGCGTGCTCCGAGCTGGAAGAAAAGGGCCTCATTCTCTATCCCACCATCAGTCAACCTCTTCAGGGGCTGACCTGCTACAGTTGGTAGGAAGAGCAGGTTATAGGGCCAGGGCCAGAGAGATGGTACAGTAGGCAAGATCTGGGGTTCCAGCCCCACACCACATGGAGACCCTGAGCCCCACTAGGAGGGTCCCCTGAGTGCAGAGTGAGGAAGGTGTAAGCCCTGAGCACCACCAAGTGTGACTCCAGACCCCAGACCTCTAAATAAAAATACTTGACTCTTGAGATTTTTCTCGGGGGCAGAGCAATAGGATAGCAGATAGAGTGTTTGCCTTGTACACAGCCAACCAGGGTTTGATTCCCCAGCACCCCACATGGTCCATACAGCCAGGAGTGAGCCCTGAATGCAGAGCCAAGAGTGATCACAGGGCCAGATGTGATCCCCAAGTACTGAGCACAGAGCCAGAGGTGCGCCTTGAGTGCAGAGTCAGGAAGAACGAGCTCTGCCAGGTGTGACCCAAAAACCAGGTGTGAACTAGAAACAAAACCCACGGACTTCCGGGATCTGTGAGACTATCCCCAGGGCCATGCACAGTTGCCGCTGTGGATGTCAGTTTTCCCCTTTGGGCCTCTGCCACCTGCTTTACAGGCACCCAGAGTTGTTGAGACAGTGGGGACCACTCACTGGCGGTCAGGGTCCATCTCTCCACTCAGAAGCCTACTCAGGAGCACAGGGGAGGGTGCCTGGACACGCGGTGCACAGATAGAGTGGCAGAAATGCCCCACTGGGGGAGGGAGCCTCCTGGTTCTGGACAGGAGACAGCGGAGTCATACTACATCCAGGGATGGCCCTGGCCACAGTGGCTTTCGGGTTGCACAGCTCCACCGCCTTGCCGGGTCCTCGAGGTTTGGAACTGGCCCCTAGGGGGCGAGCCTGCACCGAGACCTGAGCCCATCTCCATCCTGGCCAGGTGCCAGAGCTGCTCTCACACTGGAAATGTCCCGCACCTGTTGCACCTCTGGCCTTGGTCTTTAGGGAAAAGGGAGCCCCCAAACTTTGTTCAGTCTCATCGGGGATAGGGGAGTTGCTGCCTTGGTCCAGGCATTTCAAACCACACGGCCCCTTGTGCATGCAGTGGTCCTCAAACTATGGCCCGCGGGCCACATATTGTACTTGTATCTGTTTTGTTTCTTCATTGCAAAATAAGATATATGCAGTGTGCATAAGAATTCGTTCATAAGTTTTGCTTTTACTATAGTCAGACCCTCCAATGGTCTGAGGGACAGTGAACTGGCCCCTTGTTCAAAAAGTTTGAGGACCCCTGAGCCTGGTGGCCTGTTAGCTCCTCACCTGTACCCTCACATCCCCACATGTCACCCCAGGATGAGCCTTGGGGAGCCCCAGCCCTGCCTAAGGCTTGATTTTGACCCAGTGACACCATTGCCACACAGGTGACTGCCCATAGCAGATATGTGTTTGTGTGTGCTGATTGCAGCAGCTACTAATCATGTGTGTCCTGGGATGGGGCTCAGGACCCCTGTGCCCAGAGGCAGGGGGAAGGAACCAGCCTTAGAAGTGGGGGATGAGCAATCCCAGCCCCTAGGGGCCACACCTGGAGCTTCCGAGGGGGGCTTCAAGGATTCTGAGTAACACCAGGAGCACCCGTCTGTGGATGGAGGAGACTGGGAGACAGACTGTGCATCTCTCTGACCCACAACCTCTTCTTTTGATATGTAAAAACCCACCTGGATTACAGGACCTTCCCCCACCCTGGGGGGGGGTTGGTTCTGAATAATAGAAAGAGCAGTGTTGGCTTTTGAGGGCACAAAGAGCACACACACGGCAGAGAGGCCATGAGGCAAAAAGCAGGCTGACTCCAATGAATACCTTTCCTCACTGGCTTGATAGTATTTCTCTGCTGCGCCCTACTTCTTCAGGCTCGTCTGCCTAAGGGGTTAGAAACACGGGGCCTGGGGCGGTCTCACCAACTCTTGGATATTTTTATTTTACAATGGACACTGGAACCTGCTGCCCCGGCTGAGCTCTCCGAACTCATCACCCCATACCAGGTTCCCCTCCCTTTTTTCCCCACTCCCTTTTCTCCAGGGCACAGTCCCCTTCCTTCTGCCTCTTCTAAAGACTCCAGGACTACCCATCTCTAAGCCAGAACACTTTCCTCAGAGGTAGACAGCAGCCGATGATGCAAAGGAAGGTCTCAAAGATGGCAAACCCCCACCCCGAATCTGTGTGACAGACAGGGGAGTGGGGACCATGAGATACTATGAATACTCAATTTTTTTGTTGAGTTGTTGTTTCTTTGGCCACATCTGGCAGTGCTCAGGGCTTACTCCTGGCTCTGTGCTCAGAAATTACTCCTGGAAGGCTCAGGTGACTCATGGGATACCAGGGATCAAGCCTGGTCAGCTACATGCAAACACTCTCCCCACTGTCCTATTGCTTCAGCCCCTATTCAATTTTTATTGTTGTTGCTGCTGTCATAACTAGCAGTGCTCAGGGGTTACTCCCGGCTCTGTGCTCAAAAATCACTCCCGGGGGCCGGAGAGATATCATGGAGGTAGGGCATGTGCCTTGCATGCAGAAGGACAGTGGTTCAAATCCTGGCATCCCATGTGGTTCCCCCGAGCCTGCCAGGAGCTATTTCCGAGCGTAAAGCCAGAAGTAACCCCTGGGCGCTGCCGGGTGTGACCCAAAAAACAAAATCAAAAATTACTCCTGGCTCTGTGCTCAAGAACCGCTTCTAGTGGACTCAGGAGACCATATGGGATCCCGGGATCAAACCCAGGTCAACTGTGTTTGATGCAAGGCAAGCATCTTACCTTCTGTACTATTGCTCCAGCCTGAATATTTGATTTTTCACAATGATTTTGCTAAGGAGGCGAGGAAGTGGGGGGTAGACAGGATCTGGGAACACTAGTGAAGGGATGGTGGGGACAACGGTGGATGGTCATTAACATAGATGGTACATCTGAATTTAGAGTCCCGCCACCTCCAAGATCTATTATTAACAGAACTATAAATCCTGGAGCCAATTTTGTTTTGTTTTGTTTTTTAAGAAAGGAAATTAGGGGGCCAGAGAGATAGCACAGCAATAAGGCGTTTGCTTTGCATGCAGCCTATCCAAGACAGAAGGTGGTTCGGGGTCCGGAGAGATAGCACAGCAGTGTTTGCCTTGCAAGCAGCCGATCCAGGACCAAAGGTGGTTGGTTCGAATCCCGGTGTCCCATAGGGTCCCCCGTGCCTGCCAGGAGCTATTTCTGAGCAGACAGCCAGGAGTAACCCCTGAGCATCGCCGGGTGTGGCCCAAAAACCAAAAAAAAAAAAAAAAAAAAAGAAGGTGGTTCGAATCCCAGCAACCTATATGGTTCCCAGAGCTGCCAGGAGTAGTCCCTGAGCACCGCTGGATGTAACCCAAAAAAAAAAGAAAGAAAATCAGGGGCTGGAGCGATAGCACAGTGGTAAGGCATTTGCCTTGCACGAAACCAACACAGGATGGACGGCAGTTCGACTCTGGGCATCCCAAATGGTCCCCAGAGCCTTTTAGGGACAGTTTCTGAGCACAGAGCCAGGAGTAACCCCTGAGCACCACCGGCTGAGACCCAAAAAAACAACAAAAAATTAAAGTTTTTGGCTCACCCAACGATAATCTTTGTTGTGCTTGCAGGATGGACTCATCATGTTTCTGGAACCCTGCCTTGCCCCGGCCAATTGGCACTTGTCATCCAGGTGCAGCTGGTGGAAGTTTTTAGAGAGGAGCAAGTGCTATCAACCTCACAGACAACTGAATCTACCCCTCAGGCCTCTCTCCGCCCTGGGAACATCTGCCCTATGGGGGTGTCTTTTCTTTATCAATCTGGGACTTTGGACTCACATGACAAGAAGCCTTGAGGCCATATGAGGTCAGGAAGACCTTCACAGGGACCAGACACAACACCCCAGCAGATATGCTGGGGAGACAGCATGGGGTGAGATGCTTGCTTGCACCCCACTGAAGCTGGCTCAAATCCCCAGAACCACATGTGTCCCCTAAGCATTGCTGGGATCACTTATGAGCACAGTGAGCACCACTAGATGTGGCCCAAATTCCCCCAGCACTTGCTGTGCATAGGGTGCCGGGGTCGAAACCAGGCCCAAACAGGAACCACCACTTTCTTTTCCTTTTGGTTTTCAGACCATACCTTGTAGTGCTCAGGGTTTACTCCTGACTCTGCACTCAGGAATCTCTCCTGGCAGGGTCAGAGAACCATATGAGATATTGGAGATCAAACCAGGTTGGCTGTGTGCAAGGCAAATGTTCTTCTGCTGTGCAATCACTCCGGCTCCCAGTTCTATTCTTTTTTGGGTGGAGGAGGGTTACACTCGGCAGCACTCAGGTTATTCTGGCTCTATGCTCAGAAATCGCTCCTGGAAGGCTCAGGGGACCATATGGGATGCCGGGATTCGAACCACCGACCTCCTGCATGAAAGGCAAATGCCTTACCTCCATGCTATCTCTCCGCACCCCCAGCTTCACTTTCTAACATCACTTTCTAATGATGGGCCTCCCAGGACACAGAAGTCAAGTGCAGGCTGAGCACTGTACAATGAGCATCCTTGAGCAGACAGGGAGAGGGGCCCCCTTTGTTCATGGCAGAACTCTGGGCCATGCAGAGAATTCCATCAAATATGACTCATGACACTCGAGGAGTAACCCACTGAGTGCACTCCCTTTCCTTTTTTTTTTTTTAAGAATATAGATGTATCTTGGTTTATTGATTTTTTTTGTAAATATAGCCAGAAGTCAAATTTCTAGGTCATAGGATAGTTATATGTGTGTGTGTGTGTGTGTGTGTGTGTGTGTGTGTGTGTGTGTGTGTGTGTGTGTGTGTGTGTGTATTCTGAACAAGTTTTTTTTTTGTTTGTTTTTTGGGCCACACCTGGCGGTGCTCAGGGGTTACTCCTGGCTGTCTGCTCAGAAATAGCTCCTGGCAGGCACGGGGGACCATGTGGGACACCGGGATTCGAACCAACCACCTTTGGTCCTGGATTGGCTGCTTGCAAGGCAAACTCCGCTGTGCTATCTCTCCGGGCCCTGAACAAGTATTTTTTTTTTTTTTTTGGTTTTTGGGCCACACCCGTTTGACGCTCAGGGGTTACTCCTGCCTATGTGCTCAGAAATTGCCCCTGGCTTGGGGGGACCATATGGGACGCCGGGGGATCGAACCGCGGTCCGTTCCTTGGCTAGCGCTTGTAAGGCAGACACCTTACCTCTAGCGCCACCTTCCCGGCCCCTGAACAAGTATTTTTAATATGTGCATATACCAGCAGTGTACAAGAGTTCAAATAAGTCCTTAACTCCGACAGCACCCATTATAATTCTTTATTTATTTATTTATTTATTTTTGGTTTTTGGGCCACACCCAGTGGTGCTCAGGGGTTCCTCCTGGCTATCTGCTCAGAAATAGCTCCTGGCAGGCACGGGGGACCATATGGGACACCGGGGTTCGAACCAACCACCTTTGGTCCTAGATCGGCTGCTTGCTAGGCGAACACCGCTGTGCTATCTCTCCGGGCCCTAATTCTTTATTTTTTTTATTTTTTTTATTTTTTTTTTTTTGTTTTTTTTGTTTGTTTGTTTTTGGGCCACACCCGGCGATGCTCAGGGGTTACTCCTGGCTGTCTGCTCAGAAATAGCTCCTGGCAGGCACGGGGGACCATGTGGGACACCGGGATTCGAACCAACCACCTTTGGTCCTGGATCGGCTGCTTGCAAGGCAAACACCGCTGTGCTATCTCTCCGGGCCCTATTTTTTTTATTTTTAAACTTGAAGAATTTAATAAATACAACAATATACATGTACATAATGAATATGTACTTATACAAAGACTCAGCAGCTTCTCATATTATGAAGCTTTATAAGAACTTCAAATTTAGGAGCTTGAGCAGCTAGGAGTTACCCAGGTCTGACTGCCTTATGCTCTAAAATTATATATTAAAGCTAATGCAATGAACCTGGAACCAAAAATATAATCATTTTTTTACAATTATCTTTATTTAAACACCGTGATTACAAATATGATTGTAGTTATATGATTACAGTCATGTAAAGAACACCCCCCTTCACCAGTGCAACATTCCCACCACCAATTTCCCAGATCTCCCTCCTCCCCACCCCCCCCACCTGTACTCGAGACAGGCTTTCTACTTCCCTCATTCATTCACATTGTTATGATAGTTTTCAGTGTAGTCATCTCTCCAACTGCACTCATCACTCTATTGATGAGCTTCATGTCATGAGCTGCACCTACGAGCCCTCATCTCTCTTATCTCTGAGATACTGTTAAAAATGTCTTTCATTTTTCTTAAAACCCATAGATGAGTGAAACCATTCTGTGTCTTTCTCTCTCCCTCTGACTTACTTCACTCAGTATAATAGATTCTGTGTCCATCCATGTATAGGAAAATTTCATGACTTCATCTCTCCTGATGGCTGCATAGTATTCCATTGTGTATATGTACCACAGTTTCTTTTTTTTTTTTTTTTTTTTTTTTTTGGTTTTTGGGCCACACCCGGCAGTGCTCAGGGGTTCCTCCTGGCTGTCTGCTCAGAAATAGCTCCTGGCGGGCACGGGGGACCATATGGGACACCGGGATTCGAACCAACCACCTTTGGTCCTGGATCGGCTGCTTGCAAGGCAAACACCGCTGTGCTCTCTCTCCGGGCCCCAGGAAGGGATTTTTGTATTGTATTTTTGTGTTCCTCAGGTGTATTCCTAGGAGTGGTATAGCTGAATCGTATGGAAGCTCAATTTCCAGTTTGTGAAGGAATCTCCATATCGCTTTCCATAAAGGTTGGACTAGACGGCATTCCCACTAGCAGTGGAAAAGAGTTCCTTTCTCTCCACATCCCAACCAGCACTGCTTGTTTTCCTTTTTTGTGATGTGTGCCAATCTCAGTGGCATGAGTTGGTACCTCATAGTAGTTTTGATTTGCATCTCCCTGACGATTAGTGATGTTGAGCATCTTTTCATGTGCCTTTTGGCCATTTGCCTTTCTTCTTTTTCAAAATGTCTGTTCATTTCTTCTCCCCATTTTTTGATGAGGTTAGATGTTTTTCTCTTGTATAGTTCTGTCAGTACCTTGTAAATTTTGGATATTAGTCCTTTATCTATGAGTATTGTGTGAATAATTTCTCCCACTCAGTGGGTGGCCTTTGTATTCTGGGCACTATCTCCTTTGAGATGCAGAAGCTTCTCAGCTTAATATAGTCCCATCTGTTTATCTCTGCTTCCACTTGTTTGGAGAGTGCTGTCTCCTCCTTAAAGATGCCTTTAGTCTCAATGTCCTGGAGTGTTTCACCTACATGTTGTTCTATATACCTTATAGTTTCAGATCTGATATCAAGGTCTTTAATCCATTTGGATTTTACCTTTGTACATGGTGTTAGATGCACCCCCTTTCCTTGTACCAGTTCTTCGAGCACTGGTCCAGGCCTACGTTGCTGAGCAGCAGGAAGTTTCTGTGTTTACCAGCTCCCACCAGAACCACGAGGTCCCGGACTTCCTGAGAATTTCCTGTTCCACTGGAGAACCCCCTTGCCCTGCTCATGGGGACCCGCAGCATCCCACAACTTCTTCCAAACCAGGCCCCAATAAAAGGACCTTGGGAGGGTCCCGTCTGGGGGGGCCAGAACAGGCGGCTCCTAGCAAGGAGAGCTTTGTTGGGGCCCCGAGATGCCTCACGAACAGAGGGGCAGCTTTCCTGCAGGGAAGACCTCCCAAGTACCAAATCTGGACTCACCCCTGAACTCGGCTGAGGGTGACCAACAAACAAATCTAAGAAAATGCGACAAGGCTGGGGCCGGGCGGTGGCGCTAAAGGTAAGGTGCCTGCCTTGCCTGCGCTAGCCTTGGACAGACCGCGGTTCGATCCCCCGGTATCCCATATGGTCCCCCAAGCCAGGAGCAACTTCTGAGCACATAGCCAGGAGTAACCCCTGAGCATTACCGGGTATGGCCCAAAAACCAATAAATAAATAAATAAATAAATAAATAAATAAATAAATAAATAAATAAATAAATAAATAAATAAATAAATAAATAAAAAAAAAGAAAATGCGACAAGGTGCTCAGGGCCCTGCTCGCTGGCGCCTCTGCCCAGGACGCCCCCCAGAGTCCAGCCCATAGCTGAGATGAGGGTAGGGGGCACGTGGTTGCACCTGAATGCAGCTGTCCAGGTGCCCAGCCCCAACCCCAGCCAACTCCATAGGCAGGCTGGAACATGTTTGCTTTCTGACAATACTGTTAATTATATTTTTCATCCGTACATCATTCTGACACCACACCCATCCCACAGCCCGCTTCCCTCCCGTGTCCTAAAGGTCCCTCTCAGACATAAGCAAACATGGTCTTATGTTATAAAATAAATCTAGATAATGCTTAAGTGTCTGCATTAATAAATACAGCCACTACCACCCCTCCCACTACTAGGGAAGCTCAGCTCTATACACAAAAATCTCAGTTCTGATGACTTGGAATAAAGCTAGCTCCTGAAATTCCATAAACTTGTAATTCAGGAGGGGCTGGAGAGATAGCATGGAAGTAAGGCGTTTGCCTTGCATGCAGAAGAACGGTGTTTTGAATCCCATCATCTCATATGGTCCGCTGAGCCTTCCAGGAGCGATTTCTGAGCATAGAACCAGGAGTAACCCCTTAGCGCTGCAGGGTGTGACCCAAAAACAAAACAAAAAAAAAATTGTAACTCAATGATAAGTTTGTAAAAGGAAAAAATATTTTAACTATCTCTTTAAGCAGGCCCATGACTTTTTAAAAAGAAATAGTATGGGGCCCGGAGAGATAGCACAGCGGCGTTTGCCTTGCAAGCAGCCGATCCAGGACCAAATGTGGTTGGTTCAAATCCCGGTGTCCCATATGGTCCCCCGTGCCTGCCAGGAGCTATTTCTGAGCAGATAGCCAGGAGCAACCCCTGAGCACCGCCGGGTGTGGCCCAAAAACCAAAAAAAAAAAAAAGAAAAGAAAGAAAGAAATAGTATGGATTGTTCTGTGCTAATACATGTTAAATTTTACATGAAATAGATTAAAATTTACCTGGAATAGATTAAAATTTGGGGCAGAGCGATTGTACAATAGACAAGTTGACCGACCTGGCTGGGTTCAATTCCCACCATCCTTGTTAGGTCCCCTGAGCCCACCAGGAGTGATTTCTGAGTGCAGAGCTGGGAATAACCCTTGAGCACTGCCCAGTGTGGTGAGAGAGAGGGGCGGGGAGAGAGAGACAGAGAGAGAGAGAGACAGAGAGAAATTCTACAAATATAAAAATCAGTAAGAGGGGCCCGGAGAGACAGCACAGCGGTGTTTGCCTTGCAAGCAGCCGATCCAGGACCAAAGGTGGTTGGTTCGAATCCCGGTGTCCCATGTGGTCCCCTGTGCCTGCCAGGAGCTATTTCTGAGCAGACAGCCAGGAGTAACCCCTGAGCACCACTGGGTGTGGCCCAAAAACAAAAAAACAAAAAAAAATCAGTAAGAGTAAGAGAGAAAAATTAGACTTTTTTTTTCTTTTTGGTTTTTGGGCCACACCCGGTAACGCTCAGGGGTTACTCCTGGTTATGCGCTCAGAAGTTGCTCCTGGCTTGGGGGACCATATGGGACACCGGGGGATCGAACCGCGGTCCGTCCAAGGCTAGCGCAGGCAAGGCAGGCACCTTACCTCTTGCGCCACCGCCCGGCCCCTTCTTTTTGGTTTTTGGGCCACACCTGGCAGCGCTCAAGGGTTACTCCTGGATTTGTGTTCAGAAATCCCTGCTAGCAAGCCATATGGGATGCCGGGGATCGAACCCAGACCTATCCTGGGTTGGCAGTGTGCAAGACAAATGCTCTATCACTATGCTATCACTGTAGCCCGAAAATTAAGGAAAAAATTTTAAGGGAAAAGATGAATAGTCCTACAAAAGTATCAAGGTGTGTTTTACTCTAAAAAGCAAAAATGGCCTTTTGTTATAAAATAAATTCTAGTTAATGTTAAGTGTCTACATTAATAAGTACAGGTCCAAGTACCTTCCCTAAAGCTCTTGCAAAGTGTTCCAAGCATAATGTTTATTTCCTCTGTGGGAAGGGCTGGTTACCAGATGCCCTGGGAAGGTGTCAAAACAGGTTCCAGAAATCGGTGAAAATCACTGTGAGTAAAATGGCCAAGAAAACAGAGATCTCAAAGCCAGGTCCCAGGACACAGACCAGCTCCCCACTCAGCTGGAGGGAGCCATCACTGGAGACATAGAACTGGTGGTACCCTCTGCCTTCCCGGGGGAAGTCCATGTTCCCACAAATACAGACGTGGGACCCACAGGACAGCCAACCCAGGATGACAGGCCCAGGCAAAACGATGTTTTGTGGAATTCTCTAAGCAGCTCTTGGCAGGGAAAAACCCAGAGCAAACAGGTCAGGTCAGGGTGAGTCAGGCTGAGGCCAGGGGAGCTGGGAGTGGCTGAGTAAGTGAATGGGAGATGGGGGCAGGCAGATCTCCATACTGCAGTGGCCCCATTTTCCCCAGAGCTCCTAGGCCCAAAACTCAAGATCATCCAAAGATGGGAACAATAGCACGAGGGAGGTCACTTGCCTTGCATGCAGCACACTCAGGTTTAACTCTTGGCAATCCCATAGGGTCCCCTAATCCTGCCCAAAGAGATCCCTGAGTGCAGAGCCAGGAGTAAGCTCTGAGCACTGCCAGGTGTAGCCCAAAATCCAAAAACTAAAAGACTACCCAGGTCCCCATACTAAGTTCTCATCCTCTTCCTCACCCTCAGTGGGCAGATCAGGGGCTATTTCTGGCTCTGGCCTCTTGGTGGTCTCAGGGGACCCCATGAAGTGCCGGGGATCAAAACCCAGGTCAGCTGCATGTAAGGCCAGAGCCCAGAGGAAAAAGAAAAAAAAGAAGCAACCCAGAAACATGGTTCAGGAGCACAGGCCTGAGTCGAATCCAGGCACAGCAGCACCCCCTAAGCATGGTTGGGAGTGGCCCTGATCCCCCGAGACCCCTGGCCCTGGCCCCCCTGGGCTGGGAACGAATGGGTTTGGGTGAGAAGTACATTAGAGCCATCTGACATCTGTGACCTCGTAAGAGTGGGCCCGCCTGCCCGGCCCAGAGAGCTGAAGAGAGAACATGACAGGTGGCACATTGGTGACCACCTGCTCATTGGCTGGGCTGGTGGCTGGGTGTGGCCTCACTATGGCCAATCATTTCCGGAGTTGACTAGGCCCACTTGAGACCAGGTTTGTTTCTTGTCCTGTATCTTCCAGTCCTTACCCCCCCTCCCCCCCCCCCACACATTTCTGCATGCTGGGCTTGGGATACCTGCGTTATCCCTTCAGGGCACCCGGCTGAAGGCCACAAGTTCTTCTTTGGCTTTTCGCCTCACCCAGTAGTGCTCAGGGGGTTACTCCTGGCTCTGTGTTCAGAAATTACTCCTGGAAGGCTCAGGAAATCATATGAGATGCTGAGGCTCTAACCCAGGTTGGCTGCATCAAAGGAAACGTCCTCCCTGCTGAGTGCTATCATTCTGTCCCAGGCAACAAGTTCGAACCATGGATGTCCCCAGCGCTGCGGAGCCAAGAACCTGCAGAGCCAGTCCTAGTCCCCACAGTCCTTCCTCGCACATGGCCCCACTCCAAAGCCCAACAAGCAGCCTCCCCAACTGTGTGCAGCCATCAGCTTCTCCCTAATGCGCTGTGCGAGCCTTACTTCCACCACACCTACAAGCTCTTATGCAATTAGCAGAGACTGACTCTGGCGCAGCGGGGCGTTAGGGGGGGAGGGAGTAGGGTTTTTGAGCAACTGGCTGGTGTTTCCCCTCTCCCTAAAGGCGTGTTGGGTGAGCTCTTTAGCACCCAAGGCCTGCTTGGATCCTGGGCCTACAGGGGTTTCACACTATCCCCCAGCTCCTGCTTAAAGCCACAGCCCCAAAGGCACTTAGGGGAGGCCTGTGGCCACTCCCAACCCCTACCCTGCAAGCTGCAAAATTGAGGTGGGTATATCCAAGGCTGATTGCCTGGGCCCCAGCACACACAAGCCCTGAACGTGGCTGCCACTCCTGGGTGACCCTGAGCTTACTGCTCACCACAACCCTCAATAATGATAGAAGCTGGAGTCAGGTGACCAGTGGATCAGGGGCCACAGAACCCATTAAGGCCCCCACTTTCAAGTGCATGTGCTCAATACAGTAGATCAGGGGTCTCAAACTCGCGGCCCGCGGGCCGTTTGCGGCCCTCCGTACATTTTGTGGCCCGCGGCCCGCCTTCAAAAATCGCAGTATTCGCGATTATTCGCTTACCGAATAATCGCAATAAAAATCGCATTAGTGGGCCCGGAGAGATAGCACAGCGGCATTTGCCTTGCAAGCAGCTGATCCAGGACCAAAGGTAGTTGGTTCGAATTCCAGTGTCCCATATGGTCCCCCGTGCCTGCCAGGAGCTATTTCTGAGCAGACAGCCAGGAGTCACCCCTGAGCACTGCTGGGTGTGACCCAAAAACAAAAACAAAACAAAAAAAAATCGCATTATACATTCACATACCCCGAGCAGTTCTGTTCGGGGTATGCAAATGCTTAATACGATTTTTTGCGACTTTTTTTCTTACTAATGCGATTTTTTTTTGTTTGTTTTTGTTTTTGTTTTTGGGCCACACCCGGTGATGCTCAGGGGTTACTCCTGGCTGTCTGCTCAGAAATAGCTCCTGGCAGGCACGGGGGACCATATGGGACACCGGATTCGAACCAACCACCTTTGGTCCTGGATCGGCTGCTTGCAAGGCAAACACCGCTGTGCTATCTCTCCGGGCCCACTAATGCGATTTTTTATTGCGAATATTCAGTAAGCGAAATCCCTTATGCGGCCCTGCCTCACCCCGACTTTGCCTCCTGCGGCCCCTAGGTAAATTGAGTTTGAGACCCCTGCAGTAGATAAAGGCTGATAGCTGATAGATCCAAGATCCAGGGCACTTGCAGAACTCTGCGAACAAGCACCCTATGACCTCAACCCAGAATAGGAGAGATGAACAGACACTTTCCCACCTGGACACAGAGATGGCCATCATCAGTCCTGATCAGGGAAATGCAGATGCAAACATTGACATCTCATCTCAGCAGTGGGAATGACTCAGATCCAAAGGTCTGGAAACAGCCAGTGTTGGCAGGATATGGTGAGAAAAGAACCTTCGTCCGCTGTTGGTGGGGATGTTATGTGGCTTAGCCTTTATTGAAAGCAGTATGAAATCTCTCTCAAAAAAAGTAAATAAGTGGGCCTGGAGAGATAGCACAGCGGCGTTTGCCTTGCAAGCAGCCGATCCAGGACCAAAGGTGGTTGGTTCGAGTCCCGGTGTCCCATATGGTCCCCCGTGCCTGCCCGCCAGGAGCTATTTCTGAGCAGACAGCCAGGAGTAACCCCTGAGCACCGCCGGGTGTGGCCCCCCAAAAAAAAACCAAAAATAAAAAAAGTAAATAAGGGGGCCGGAGTGGTGGCACAAGCAGTAAGGCATCTGCCTTGCACACACTAACCTAGGACAGACAGTGATTCGATCCCCGGTGTCCTATATGATCCCCCAAGCAATGAGAATTTCTGAGCACAGCCAGGAGTAACCCCTGAGCGTCACCGGGTGTGGTTCAAAAACCAAAAAAAAAAAAAAAATAGGAGGGCTGGAGTGATAACACAGCAAGTAGGGTGTTTGCCTTGTACATGGCCCACCTGGATTTGACCCCCAGTATCCCATACGGTCCCGAGCCAGCAGGAGTGACTCCTGAGCACAGAGCGAAGAGTAACCCCTGAATGCCATTGGGTGTGGCCCAAAAACAAACAGAAAGAAGAAAAACTCCCATATGACCCAGCAATGCTACTTCTAGCCTTTTATCCCCACGGCAGAAGACTATTCCAGACAATTCCAGAGAATATATGAACACCTGTATTCACTGCAGCAGAACAGAAAAACCGAGACATGGGAACGACCCACATGTCCAGCTATGAATAAATGGATCGAGGAATTGCGATATGCTTACACCGTGAATTATTTGCAGCACTAAAAGAGGATAAAATCACACAGTTTGTTGTAGCATGTTGAGTGAAATCGATCAGAAGAAAAGGGATAAATACAAAGTGATCTCTCGATATGTAGGGCTTAAAGATACATAATACCTAGAATACAGCAGGTAAGGCACCTGGCTGGCCATGTGGAGCATGACTGTACATAGCTGACTGAGATTTGATCCTCAGCTCCCATATGGTCCTCTGAGCCCTGCCAGGATCGTTCCTCGAGTGCAGAGCCAGGAGTAACAATCCTGGAGTGCAGAGCCAGGAGAAACAAACACTACCAGGTGTAGCGAAACAAAGCAAACAAACTAGAACAATCCAAAAGATACAGAGTAAAGAAGTAACAAAGGGCCAAAGGCAACACAATGGGAGAGTGGACCCACACAACTGACACTGGGATTCTTAGGGGAGGGAGGGATGAACTGGTGAGGGGTGTAGTGTTGGAAATCTCTAATAGGCAACCATCAGGAACAATATTATAAATCATAGTACCTCAGTCAGTAAAAACCCTTAAAAATAATAAGAATGTGGGGCCTGAGGGCCGGAGAGGTGGCACTAGCAGAAAAGTGTTTGCCTTGCAAGTGCTAACCTAGGACGGACCATGGCCTGAGCGTGAGAAGGGCACTTCCCTTGCACGTGGCCAACCTGGGTTCCACCCCAGCACCCCTCATGTGGAACCAACAACTGCCCCCAAGAGGTTGGGTAGCCACCTGTAAAGTGACCGGTGGTTGATTTAGGAATAAAACAGTGTTGGGGCCAGAGAGATAGCAGCACAGAGGTAAAGGATTATTTGCCTTGCACGCAGTCAACCCAGGATGGACCCAGGTTTGATTGCCAGCATCCCACATGTTCCCACGAGCCTGCTAGGAACGATTTTTTTTTTTTTTTGAGCCACACCCGGCGTTGCTCAGGGGTTACTCCTGGCTGTCTGCTCAGAAATAGCTCCTGGCAGGCACTAGGGACCATATGGGACACCGGAATTCCAACCAACCACCTTTGGTCCTGGATCTGCTGCTTGCAAGGCAAATGCCGCTGTGCTATCTCTCCGGGCCCGCTAGGAACGATTTCTGAGCGCAGAGCCAGGAGTAATCCCTGCCGGGTATGGCCCACAAACAAACAAAAAGCAAAGGAATAAAACAATGTCATGCAGAGACCCAGAAGGTCACGGTCGCAAGTTCGAATCCCTGGAGTCCCACAAGCACTCCAAGCCATGCTGACTGCCCACTAATGTGATCCCGTGACGTGAATCCTGAAATCCGGACCTTTGTGCCTCAGCTAAAGAACATGATCCCCCTTCCGTGTCCCCTTTTCTCTGCAGGTGAAGACCGGAGGCAAAGGGGGGTCTTCGAGGAGTCACCTGAGGCAGCGGAAAGGGGAGGGAAACTGAAGGATGGGTCCAACCCAAGTCTTTCCGGTGTCTTCCTCAGAGTGCTGACGGTCACTATGTTCGCTCTGGCCACAAGCCTCTGAGTCACCGAGCTGAGCCAATGCCGGAAGTCCAGCAGAGTGCTCCTTCCTGGAAGCCCCAGCCAGCTCCTTGGAGAGGAAACCACACCCGACTGCCATGCGGGCCGAAGGTGTGGGTCAGGAGCCACCAGCTGACTGGGGTGAGCTGTCCAGACCACCTGCAACGTCTCAGGGCCAAGGCCTGGTAGCGAGATTTTGCTGCTGTGGTTTGGTTTGGGGGCCACACCCAGTGGTGCCAGGGCTGACTCCTGGCTCTGCACTCAGGGGACACTCCTGCCAGCTGCTTAGGAGAGGGCCATCTCGGATGCCAGGAATCAAACCCGGGAGAGCAAGGCAAACACCCTCCCCATTGTACTGTGGCTCCGGACTATTAAACCCAGGTCAGCAAAGCAAGCGCCCTCCCCACTGTGCTACTTCTCTGAAGGTTCATCCCTGTGGGGCAAGAAGGGGGAGCGCCGAGACTTCAGCTTTGCTCAGCATGTGCACTTCAACCTTCTTCCAGGTCCAGCCAGGAAGGCTTCCTCCAGCCTCAGTTTCCCTCCAAGGAAGGTGGGGGGACACGGCCTGTGGCATTATGTTCTCAGGGAATAGAAGTGCAGGAAAGGGAAGGGGAAGTGCCGGGAGGAAAGAGAATTGCGGTGTTTCCTGCGATGTTTCCTGTCACAGCTTTCCTGGGCTCTAGCTCAGCCTTGACCCCAGGCAATGGCAGCCCCTCTGCCCTGGGGGTGGAGCACACACAGAGCAGCTCCTGGCCCTGTGCTGAGGGTCCTGTGCCTGCAGAGAGGAAGAGAGATGTTGGAGTGCTAGGCCCTCTTCCTGCCTCTAGCCCCACAGAATTCTTTCTCCATACACATGAGGGGACATACACGCAGTCGCCATGTTTCCTCTTGGAAATGATCCAAGAACAATGACACAAGAGCAGCCATTTTAAAAATACTGAACGTTTTTATTTGTTTGTTTGGGGGCCACCAGGCAAGGCTTAGGGGCTATTCCTGGCTCTGAACTCAGGAATAACTCTTGGCAATACTTAGGAGAACCATTTGGGGTGGCAAGGGCTGAAGGTGGGTAAGCGGAGTGCAAGGCAAAAGCCCTCCCTACTGTGCTATCCTCGGGCCCTGAGTAGCTTATTTCTTTGTCTCCCCAGCTGTTCCCAAACAGCCCCTCCTCTTCAGCTTGGAGCTTCCAGCTCCCAGGAGTACCCCTGGGCGGATGGATGTTTGGCTGTTCCCCAACGTGGCCTGTTGGACTTAGGTCAGGGGTGGGACGGCCGGACACCCGCAAGGGGAGAATGCAGAGTAGCAAGGGGGTGGGGGTTAGAGCCAGAGCAGGGCAGGCACTTGCCACAATAAGCCAAGACCAGAGAGCAAGGTTAGTGGGGGAGAAGGGCTCCTTCTCCAGTGTCCCCCAGACCACGTATCTATCAAATGTGACTACCAAGCTCACAAGTAGCAACTGGAGCCACTGGGGGATCTAGGAGCGCTTGAGTAGAGAAAGGGACCTAAACTTGCAGCACGAAGGGCACTTGCCCTTTTGTACACCCAATCCAGGTTTGATTCTCAGCATCCCATGGGATCTCCTGAACTCCACCAGGAACAACTCCTGAGCCCCCAAGCCTAGGAGTGAGACCCTAGCACCACAGGGTGTGGCCCCAAAACAAACCCCAAAAGGTATAGAATATAGACCCTCTTTTTGGTGTTTAGCTCTGGACTCCTGGCTCTGCATTCCGAAATTATTCCTGGCAGGCTCCTGGGACCTTATGGGATGCCAGGGATCAGCCAGGTCAACTACCGTTGGGCACACAGAAGAATGTTTGGAGTCTGAGCCCCCAGACCTAGTCCCCAAGAAAGGTTCAAGGTGAAAGGGCTATTTGCCACGACTGGAAACATGCTAGGAGCCTTTTTGTGGGGGGAGGAGAGTATCTTCTCTCCCCAGCGGTGCTTGGGGCAGGCACTACAGATGTGATGGTCCTACCAGGGTGTGCTGGAGCCTTGCAGTGTTGGGGACTGGCCTCATGCCTAGAGTATGCACAGCCTGGCCCCTTATCTCTTGGTCCCACCAGTGAATTCTAATGACTAGTTCAGTAGCAAACAGCTCCCAACCCCAACTCCAGAGGTTGTTTCCAGGCACTGTCCATCCTGTGCCCAGAACCAGGATTCTTTCTCAGACTGGTGTTCAAGAGAAAGCACGGGAGGAACTTAAGAAACGGGGGTTGGTTTCCCAAGCTGGGACACAGACCACAGGCAAAGAAGAGGGCTGCAGAGTCCTCAATAGGCTAAGACTGTGCTTTCAGGTGGGAGGGCTCAGGTTTGAGGTCTGGCACTGCATAAATTTTGCCCATAAACTGCTGGGTGTAGCACCCCCCTCCAAAAAAACAAAAGCAAAATTACGTTCTCACTTCAAGCCATCAGGAACCTCTAAGCATTTCTGAACAAGGGTGATAAAACAAATGACTTCTGGTCACTGAGGCTATTTCATGCCCTTGGCCCAAAGGTACGCATGCTGGCGGTGAGAGGTGAGGGGAATGCAACGCCCCTTGGCCTGTGGGGGCCCCGCTTCTCTCAAGCTAAGCAAAGCAGTTGGTTCACATTCTGTGAGACAGCGAAGTGTCCTGTGGCTCCCACATATCCCAAGTTTATCAAATCGAGCCTGCCTGGCTTCTCTGGCATGCAAACTCCACAGAGGAGGGTTTCTGGGAGCTGTCCTGCCCTCCTGCCCAGTGCACCGCCAGGCAGAGGTCTTTGGGGCTCGGAAATGAGACGAAGTGTGCAAGCAGGTGGCCAGGGGACAGGAGTGGGGGGTGCCACATCAACCATGCAGAGCAGAAGTTGTCAAGGAAGTTTTATTGTGAAAGGAGCCCCCAGGGGGCTACACAGAAAACTCAGTCCACGTCCCTTTGGTCCAGGCCTGGTGAGACCACCAAATGCCTACAGCCTTCCCAAGTTCAAATCCGACTTACATTGGTGATAAAAGAACCATGCTGCCTACTGTATTGTGTGTGCCCTCTTTTTGTTTTTGGGTCATACCTGACAGCGCTCAGGAGTTACTCCTGGCTCTCTGTTCAGAAATCGCTCCTGGCAGGCACGGGGGACCATATGGGATGCCGGGATTCAAACCACCGTCCTTCTGCATGAAAGGCAAACGCCCTACCACTGTGCTATCTCTCCACCATCCCACCATCCCCCATGTGTGCCCTTCTTGACCATTTCCTACCAGGAGAGCACCAGCCTTCAGGCACTTTCACAACCAACAGCGAAATCGATGCTTTTGCCAAAGAATCACTGAACTTCTCATGCCATGAGCAATGCATTCAAACTGAAAACTGGAAGAATTTAGAACTTAAAAGATTGACACTACAGTTCTCTGCAGTGTACGAGTGGAGCTGGGTGCAAAATGCAGCAAGCTTTTTGTTTGTTTACAATAAGGGACTTTCAACCAAATGGCCACCTTCACAGCAAAGAAAGAAAAAAGTTATTCTCTAAAGCAATCCAGACTGACTCAAAAGCTCAAGTTTTAGAGACTGGAGCAGTGGCGCAGCGGTAAGGAGTTAGCCTTGCACGCATCTGACTGAGGACAGCCTGAGGTTCAATCCCTGGCGTCCCATATGGTCCTCCAAGCCAGGAGCGATTTCTGAGTGCAGAGCCAGGAGTAACCCCTGAACATCACAGGGTGTGCCCCCCCCCCCAAAAAAAAAAAAAAAAACTCACCATTTAGGAACTAGCCAGAGAGCTAGTATAGTGGGCAGGGAATTTGCCTTGCCAGGAGTAATTGCTAAGTACATAGTGAGGATTGAGCCCTGAGCACCAGTGGGTGTGCCCCATCTCCCACCCCCACAGAAAAGTTCATGATTTAGAAAGCACCATGGCTAGTCTATTTTTATATAAATTGCCAAATGAGTTCAGAAATAGATTCAACAAACATTCTTTACAAAAATAGAAATATTGTTTGGGACATTACAAAACTATAAAATATATAATACTTTATTTGTAAATTCAACATTGTTTCGCATAGAAAGAGACAATACTCCACAGCGAGGAATCGATTTCAACCGAGCTGGTCTGGACCCGGCCATCAGGACCCCATTTCTTGCAAATCTCATTCCAATCAAATCTGTGCTCTGTTGTAAGATCTAAGAGGCTGTTTAGTTGGAAGGGCAAGATTTATTTAATTCTAGATATCATTTTAAAGATGAATTTATTCCTAAAAATAAGTCTTACAAAAGGTAGAAATGAATGCCATAAGACATTTGATAAGAAAGACACCCTAGTATTCATTGAAAATGATGACAGTTACAATCTGGTACCTATAAAACATAAAAATAGAATCACAACTATAGTATGGAAAAATATTCTTAGAGAATAAAGAACTTCTAGATTTCGGGTATGTTTGTTTTTTGCAGCTGGATTTTCTAAGTACCACTCATTCAAAAAAACATTTGCTTTATCACCCCCAAGAGCACCACAAAGTAAAGAGTGAGAAAGGAAAATAGGGCTTCTCATTCCAAGGAACAGTGCTATGAGGGTAAGGCACCACTTGGCAGAGAAAGTAATTCCAAAGCCTGTATCTGTTACTGGTGTCTGCATCACTAGCTGAGATGGCAAGAAAAATCTAAAAAGCTCATCACATAATAAACTCAACACAGCCTTCTTCCCTTCCCATCCTTCTTAGCTCGGGGCATTCCCATTTCCCAGGACAGCTCATAAGCGACACCATGGGGTCATGATCTGTCGAATACCTCGTCTTACCCCAGTCTCCCCCTACACACACAAATTCCTCCGGAATGATGACGCAAGGAGAAACCAGACATTCAGCCCACACCGTGGCACCGGTTTGTCCCCAGAGAAAGGGGGGGGGGGAACACTGGAGAAGACAAAGCGATTCTCCCTCGAGAATGTAGAGGCACGTAGGTGAAAGGCTGCCCATAGGCTCGAGGCGGCCAAGGGCCCCCTCAGTCGCTGCTGTCATCATCATCATCATCGTCCGAGGCATCGTTCAGCGGCCCCCGCAGCGGTGGGCAGTGACTGTCCGAGCCGGCGGGCTGGCCCAAGCCTGCATCACCTGCGGACAGCAGGTCGTGACAGAAGTCGCAGATGCGCACGGGTTTGGAGGACTGGCTAGGCAGCAGGAAGCGCTTCTCCGAGCAGGGCCCGCACACCACGAAGCCACACTTGCGGCAGTGGTGACGCCGGTTGACAGCCGTGAACTTGGCCTTCTGGCAGCGCATGCACACGGCCGCCTCCGAGTCGGGGACCCAGACAGCAGCATGCTCGCTGCTGGGCGTCTTGCCGCTCTTGGACAGCAGGTCGGTGACGCATTTGTTAATGTGGTTCATCCACTCCGACTTCTCGGTGGCCGTGGCAGCGTAGACAGCGAAGGACTTGGTGGGCGTCTTGATGAGCCAGCCATTCCGCAGGTCGCCTTCGTCCTTGACCGAGTCGATGGTCACATTCTCCAGGGGGATGATGTGCTGCTTGTTGTACTTCTTCTTCTGGATGACGATGTTCCCGTACACCAGGATGTCGTTGAATAAGAAGAACTGCCGGGCCTTGGGCTTCTTCCTGCACAGCTTGGTCAGCACGCCCTCGCCGATGAGAACCCGGCCGGGAATGGTCAGGGGCTGACCGGCGGTGCCGAAACAGTTCTCCACGATATTTATCCGTCTGGTGTTGGCTTCACTGTTTGCCAATCGATCCACCATCTTTTGCGAATAGCCTTTAAAAAACAAGAACAGAAAACCCGCTGAGTATACAGAAACCTAAGTCCATATTAAATCACAAACTCGGAATTTAATCTCGAGAACGATTTGTTGGATCCAAGGACAAAATACTCCCCAAGGCTGCCCTCCGAGAACCCCATACTACCTAAAGGAATAGCTTCTCCTGGCACTTAGAGATATCAGAACACAACCATCCCACAGACGACAGCTCTAGCTCAGGAGGCATCTCTGCATGGCAGCGTTTAGGGGCAAGAGCAATAGCACAGCAGGGAGGTCATTTGCCTTGCACACAGCAGACCCAGGTTCGATCTCTGGTATCTCACAGGGTTTCCCTGCCAACAGTGATTCCTGAGTGCAGAGCCAGGAGGAGTCCTTGAGAACCATTGGGTGTGGCCCAAAAGTACAAGCTGTTTACTGCCATAAAGGAATTGGGCAATGAAAACCAATTATCTCTGCAAAACAGCACAGCCAGTTCCTCAACACGAAGCCTCAGAGGGATTCTGATCAAGGAGCCAAAGATGACAGAAACTAACAAGAAAAATCATCTTTCCAGAAGCCAGCCGCCACTGCCCGCAGCACTCCACACCCACTTCAGACCCTAAGTCCATTCCAGGAGGGTCTGGGCCTGAACGCTGCGCCTCCAGACTGGGCAGCAGCTCAGCCTCTCAGCACTAGGGTCTGATTCCCTCCCAGGGGGTGAGGGCCGCCACCTCTCTTCTCATCTGGGTCTTCCGCAGCCTGCCTGTCCCGTAGCCTCTGGAACTAGCCGGACTGGGACAGACAGGCCCCGGAAGTGTCTAGTACAGAGGGAAGCAAGAACCGAAGAAGGAAGAGGAAACATGCAGTTGGGACCCGTTCTCTGCACTGCCCTGCAAGGATGAGGGCCTCGTGCCCGCCTTACCCAGCTGTGTCAGCCTGTGTTACCTGAGTTTTCCTGGGTGCCTGTGTTACCTGTGTTACATTATTCAGGAGCCCTCATTACCCAGGTGCCTGCACTTCCCGGGTACCTGCATTACCAAGGAGCCCACATCACCAGTGGCCACGTTACCCAGGATCCCGAGTTATCCAGGTAGCCCCATTACCCAGGATCCCCAGGCAGCCCTGGCCACTCAGCCACAGGACTGGCTCAGTGCCCAGCTGAGCAGTCCCCAGATGCACTAACTGGCCAGCAGGCAGGCAAGCTGCCTTCCCTGTCCAGAGGCCCGAAGGACAGGTCAGCACCATCAGTCTAGCATGTCCCCAGCAGGGTAGTAGAGTTCAAGCCCGGAACACAGCCTGGATCTCTGTTCAAAACAATTCCCCATGGGGCCAGAGAGATAGCATGGAGGTAGGGCATTTTTGCCTTGCATGTAGAAGGATGTTGGTGGTTCGAATCCCAGCATCCCCTATGGGCCCTGAGCCTACCTGCCAGAGGCGATTTCTGAGCACAGAGTAACCCCTGAACGCTGCTGGGTGTAGCCCAAAATCCAAAAAACAATAGAAAAAAAAAAGAGTAAGCCCCAAGCACCACTCAGTGTTCAAAATCCAAACCAAAAGAAAAAAAGAGGAGGAAAAACCTAACTTACAAACGTGTTAAACAGAGATTGAAAGCAAACAAAATGACTGAAATATCTCTTCATGAACTAGGTGCTGAAAGGAAAGTGACCCGCATGATCAACCTTCAGTAACAATGTTTGAAACAAGAGAGACAGACAGGGGGAAATGGCAGGGAAAAAAGTGGGGACATCTGCAGTGGGACTGTGCGTTGGAAAAGGGGTGGGTTTTAGACATTGTATGACTGAACCCAATCACAACTTCAGAACCATCTCAGTGACTCACTTAAAGTTATTGATGGGGCCGGAGAAATAGCATGGAGGTAAGGCATTTTGCCTTCCACGCAGAAGGACAGTGGTTCGAATCCCAGCATCCCCTATGGTCCCGAGCCTGCCAGGAGCAATTTCTGAGCACAGAGCCAGGAGTAACCCCTGAGCGCTGGTGGGTGTGACCCCCTCCAAAATTGTGTTCATATCTAAATAAATATTTTAATTAAAAATAAATAAATTTTAAAATAAAAATTAAAGGAGCCAGAGAGAGAGCACAGCAGATAGGGTGTTTGCCTTGCAAGCAGCTGACCTGGATTCGATCCCCAGCATCCCATATGATCCCCTGTACCTGCCAGGAGTGATTTCTGAGTGCAGAGCCAGAAGTAACCCCTGAGTGCCACTGAGTGTGGCCCAAACACATACACATGAATAAATAAACAAGAGTTTATTGTTTAGAAAGTAAAACAGATTGAAAAATATAAAAATAAAAATGATTTTTAAGTCTCTTTAATCAGCTTTCAGATCTTGAAAAAAGACGCACTGTGTTGGGCAATGTGATGATAGAGCTGAATGTGGCGCAATTCTGTTACATCATGCCTCAGCCTTCTGGGCCTTTACACCCTCTTTCCATGGAAGACCATTAAGATCCCGTATCAGGCGACATCTCTTCGTGGCCAGTGACCCCACATAGGGTCTCAAGCTGGTATGAGTTTTAATTATTTATTTTAGGGTGAGTTCCTTTTTATTTCAAAGATCTTTTGAAAATATTAAGTTACCAAATATTATAACGAACTATTTAACTGGTTGGAATAGAATCTTAAAACAAACAGAAAAAATAATAGGGCTGTGATGCTAAAATAAAGGGTCATGAAAAACTTTTCTCGCCCCTCCCCTCCACAGATGAGCCTCAGATATAAACAATCTCTCACCTTTCAGACCCCCTGACACCTGCTGTTCATGAGCATCACACACCCTGGTGAAAGAACTAAGCAAGCCAGACCCACAACCTTGAGCTTGCAGTCAAGCCCCTGGACTCAAATCTCAGCACAGATGCCGGGTCAAGATTTCATACATAATTACTTCACAACTCTCCTAAAAGACGGGAGAAAATTGGGGCCGGAGAGATAGCAAGAAAGCCTGGAGGTAAGGCGTTTGCCTTTCATGCAGAAGGACGGTGGTTCAAATCCGGGCATCCCATATGGTCCCCCGTGCCTGCCAGGAGCAATTTCTGAGCGTGGAGCCAGGAGTGACCCCTGTGTGCTGCCGGGTGTGACCCAAAAACAAAACAAAACAGAAAAGAAGGGAGAAAGTAGTAGAAATAAAGTCACCGATCTCTCGGCCTTTCTGCCTCTGCTGACAGATGAGCCCTAGTTCTGGTTTACTGCAAGACTTGGCTTGCCCAAGGAGTCTTTCTCCACCAAGCTTTGGTCTTCCTATCAATCCAGATTTCTGAATCGGGAGCTCCTGCTGAAGAGGCAAGGAGAGACAGGAAAGAGGGGAGAGGCAAGGCACAACATCAGCAAGTCCGCCCACCCTCCCCAAGACTGCCAGGCCTACAGCACCCCGGAGTGGAGCAGGGCTCACTTTACAAACAGTCAAATACAGCCCTGAATACTGAACACATTTAATTTGGAGTTTTAGCGCAGTTTACTTGTCCTCAAAACAAGAGGAAGTATTTTCACTGTGGCAAAGAAGTTAGTTGAGATCAAGGAAACAGGTTTCCTAAACAAGTAAAAACAACTACCTTTTATATTTTAATCTAAACCCCATGTCGGGGCTGGAGAGATACAATGCAGGTAAGGCATTTGCCTTGCATGTAGGACAGTCGTTCCAATCCCAGCATCCCATATGGTGCCCAGAGCCTGCCAGGACCGATTTCTGAGCGTAGAGCCAGGAGGAACCCCTGAGTGCTGCCGGGTGTGACCCAAAAACAAAACAAAACAAAAAATTAAAACACCATGTGAAGTTAAAATGAGAACTGAAACTTCAAAATGTGGAGTGCTGTGGATAAAAGCCACAGGACACTGGGGTGTGGGGACAGGAAGAGTGCCACGGACAACCCAGGGCCTGGGCAGCAAGACAAGTGCCGCACCGTTGACCTGAGAGCAAGCAGGCCTGAAGTTCACGCAAGTGATTCTACAGCCTTGGCCAAAAAGCACCGAGAAAAAGCCACTACTGAGCTCAGCATCAGCACATGGGCCAGGACATCCACATTTTACACAAGAACAATCCCAGGCTACTGCACAGCTGCAGACACGGCCATACAACAAATCCAAACTGTTTAATCCTGTCATCCCTGTAGGAACACACCAATTTAGACGCAACGTGTGTTGGAAGCCACCTAATATTCAGAAACAAAGAAGTAACCGAATGAACTTGCACCAAGAGTTTAGTAAACATTCTGACAATGACTTAATGACCTCATTTTGGCTGCAATAATTTTCATGAATTTTCTTATAGTTGCTGTACTTTTAAAAAAAAATAATTTCACTCCCTCTTACATAGAAATAAATGCATTATGAGCAATTATTTGTACATGGTCTTTAAATAATGTACGTATTAATAGAATCTCCAGGGCCCAGAGAGATAGCACAGCGGCGTTTGCCTTGCAAGCAGCCGATCCAGGACCTAAGGTGGTTGGTTCGAATCCCGGTGTCCCATATGGTCCCCCGTGCCTGCCAGGAGCTATTTCTGAGCAGACAGCCAGGAGTGACCCCTGAGCACCGCCGGGTGTGATCCAAAAAACAAAAACAAAAAAATAAAATAATAAAATAAAATAAAAGAATCTCCAGGCTTTGCACGCACAAGCCCAGGTTCTATCCCTCCCACATCACAGTGTCCTAAGCACCTCCAGGAGGACCCCAAGTACTAAAACAGAAGCAGACCTCAAGCACCGACAGGTGTAGCTCTCAAAAAATATTAAGTAAATAAATTAAATCTCAATTTCATTAAGTGAGCGTTACTTTCTAATTACGAAAGATGGTGTTAGTCCTGGATGCGGTGAAGCAATCTCCCCTGGTTTCACAGCACCTTTCAGTGGAAACACGACTTCTTTCCAGCATATTCCGTTGCCTTCAGATGCAAGCGCTTACTTCATTCATGTGGGCCTTATTAAGTACTCAGGGAAAGCTACGATCAAATCTTGGTTTTAACTGAACCTACCATGGTGAGTCTCAAGCGTAATGACTCTTCAAAAACTGAAAGGGGAACCCCACTCGGACAGATGTGAGGTTCAGCGTGGGCAGTTCCAAAAACGGAGGATCTGGCAAACAAATTCACTGGGGTCCATGCAAACAACTCACAACAACCAGCTGAGATTTTAAAAATCCACCAGAACCACCGCAGTGAAAAATCCAAGAAGGTATTCGCTTAGGATCAAAGGAAGGAAGGAACACCCTTCAGTCAGGGGCCACAATCCTGGGGCCACTCCTTGTGCTGCTAGACCTGATGAGGCCACTTAGGGCCATTTAATGCCTGGTATGCCTGCTGGGACCTAAGACCTTCAAACTATTTTATTTATTCCCATTCTGTTTCTTCACTTTTTTTTTTTTTTTTGGTTTTTGGGCCACACCTGGTGACGCTCAGGGGTTACTCCTGGCTATGCGCTCAGAAGTCATTCCTGGCTTGGGGGACCATATGGGAAACTGGGGGATGGAACCACAGTCCATCCAAGGCTAGCGCAGGCAAGGCAGGCACCTTACCTCTAGCGCCACCGCCCGGCCCCCTCTTCACTTCTAAATAAGATATATGCAGTGTGCATAGAAATTTGTTCATAATTTTTGTTTTTACTATAATCTGGCCCTCCAACAGTCTGAAGGACAGTGAACTGGCCCCCTGTTTAAAAAGTTTGAGGACCCCTGCTAGATGCTCGGCAGGAGTTCAACCACTTGGCCAGGACAATGACTCCCAAGGATCTCAGGGATTTGTTTGTTCATTTGATTGCCATACCCAGGGGAGCTCAGAGGTTACTCCTGGTTCTACACTCAGAAATCCGTCCTGGAAGGCTTGGGGAACCAAAGAGGATGCCGGGGACTGAATCCAGGTCAGACATGTGCAAGAGAAAGGCTCTCCCTGCCTGCTGAGCCATCTATTACTCCAGCTCGGATGGGATCTCAGGTTTTAAACAAGCCTCCTCCCTTCACTCTAGTCTTTTGCATTTAAGCCTTATTCTATAAGGCCCAACTAGTATTCTTTAATTACAACTATGACCAAGTGGCTCTTGATTTAAAAAATTATAATAATCAGTTGTACCTGGCCAACAGAAATAAATCCCAAATCCTTGTGCTGATATTAAAAGTCCTCACAGCCAAGCCCTGGCCTGTCCCAATCAATCTCAAGTTTCTCTTCCTCCTCCTCTACCTTCTCTCTGTTCCCTCAAGGGGGGGGGGGGGAGGGTGCTAGGTAATTCCCCAAACCCACACTCCCCCCAGCTGTCTATTCTCAGTGACCCAAGTGGGAGATGGCACAAAGGCCTGGAGAGCAGAACCCCCAGCCCATGGGCAACCCCCCACCCCCACTAAGTGCAAGTCTGGAAGCACCAAGTCCAGAGCGGGAGGAGCCCTTCAGCACTACCAATTAGGGCAGAGAAAACAAAAACCAAACAAGCAAAAAACTCTCGTTTTTTTGAGCTCTCCGGCCCTCCAACAAGCAGCCAGTGCAAGAGCCTGGGGCCAGGTGATACACCTGAAAATCCCCCTCCCCTTTCAACAGCACTGACACAGATGGCAGCTCACATTCTAGAAGGTTTTGTGAAGATATAGCTGCTGCCTTCCAACAGATTTTCTGCTCCCGACTCTGACACTGAAAGGATCCTTTCCTGCAGCTCTACTCCTCCCCAAACTCACAAAGGACACTGAGCAGAGTTAAAAAAATGATTCAAGACATACAGATGAGGAGGAGGAATCCAGTTCTGAAGGATTTGAACCTTTGTGATCTAGCTTGATTACCTGTTAAGCTACAGTTTTCTGAACTTTAAAGTTTTTTTTGTTTGTTTGTTTTTGAGTCACACCTGGCGGTGCTCAGGGGTCACTCCTGGCTGTCTGCTCAGAAATAGCTCCTGGTAGGCACGGGGGACCATATGGGACACCGGGACTCAAACCAACCACCTTTGGTCCTGGATCGGCTGCTTGCAAGGCAAACGCCGCTGTGCTATCTCTCCGGGCCCTGAACTTTAAAGTTTTAAAGTTATTGTTGCTAGTTTACAGTTTTTCTTTAGCAATAAATACTGAAAACATTTTAAAAGTATGGTTCAAGGGATAGGGAGCTTCTCCACATGAACTTGACCAAGATCAAAGAGATCACCTTTGAGAAAATGCTAATTCCCACAGAACACAGCAGCCACACTTCACACAGCAACTGCTTCCCTAGACCCATGGCTTTGAAACTCACAGCACACTTCCCAGCCCAGTTCGAGCATCTGGTCATGAATTCCAAGGATTGAGAATGACAGAGCCTATTTTAAAAAAATCCCAATCGTATAACAGACAAAAATGATGTACTTAGGGGCCAGAGAGATAGCACAATGGCCAGGTGTGATTTCTGAGCACAGAACCAGGAGTAACCCCTCAGCACTGCCGGGTGTTACCCAAAAACAAACAAACAAAAAAAGATGTATTCACTCACACACACACACACATACACACACACACACACACACACGCGCGCGCGCGCGCGCGCGCGCGCGCGTGCGCGCGCGAAAAAAAGGCACGCTCAACATGTTTGTGACCATGGTGCTTAAATAAAGAAAAAAATTTCTGGTTGTTTTTTTTTTTAACCATATAGGACGCCGGGTTTCAAACCACCTTCTGTCCTGGATCAGCTGTATGCAAGGCAAATAAATGCCTTACCACTGTGCTATCTCTCTGCTCAAAATAAAGAAATTATTTTTAAAAAAGGCAAGCTATTTAGTTAGCAAATCAAAACCTGTATGTGAATACTCCCCTCCACCAAATTTAGGTCAAAACTACCTAATTTCAGAACTGATTTGCATGAGAGAAGTGCTAAAAGCTGTAGGGAAATGTCTGTATAGTGTTGGAAAAATAAAGCTGGTGAGGCTGAAACACTGCTACAGGTCAGTCAGACCTGCCAACTCAGAGTCCCCGAGAAAACTGGGGCTGTAACTGTGCTCCCAACATGCAAGGCCACCTGGGCAAGAGAAGCTGGGACGGAAAATGGTGACAGGGCCCAGAATGCCGCCCAGTCGCACTGCCTCGAAGGTTGGCACCTCAACTGGGACAAAGCAAGCACATCGAAGCAGGGCGTGGCAAGGGCAGAACCAGAACACCTGAAACCAGCAAAGAATGACATATGAGGGGGCTTAAGGGATTTCTGAGTGAAGAGCCAGGAGTAACCCCTGAGCACCGTTGGATGTGTCCCCCCGAAAGAGTAACCCATGAAATTTCAAAAGGTGAAAAGCACTAAGCCCCACAAGTAGTTCCAATGTGGTCTGCTTTTAAAAGGGGACAAGACATGGGTCATCTGGGAGCAGGGGTCCAGAGGAGCCATTCTATAGAAAGTTCCTGAAAGTTCCTTCCGCAGCTTCGGGAAGGAGGGGCCTGTGTGGATCTGGAGTTTCCAGAGCTCGATGTGGAGACTGGAAGTTCACCCAAGGAGGGAGCGGACTGGAGCAGGAGACCCCAGAGCTCAGGGGCGGGCTGACACAGGAAGTAGAGGGTAGCAGGACTGGCAGGCCCTGCAAAGCTGTGCCAGTTTCTCCCTGGGGTCAGAGCACAGGCCTAGCAAGTGCCGCAACAACTCCGTGCCCGCACCACTCAGCCTCCAGCACCTCTGCCCGTCAAGGGGCCCCCATCTCTGCCTCTTTGCCGACATCAGAGCAGTGTCTCAGAGCCTCGCGTCACATCACCAGCCGCATGCCTGGTCAGCAGAGAATCCACTGTTTGGGAGACACAGTACCCATCCCCAAAAGATCAACACGGACCCTATAAAATGAAAGCAAGTCTCAATAGTCTGAAGTAGCAAATGTTTACTGACCAGTTACTTGCTGTAGACCATTTTTTGAAAGACAGGGAAAGAGGGGCTGGAGAGATAGCATGGAAGTAAGGGAGTCTGCCTTGCATGCAGAAGGACAGTGATTCGAATCCTGGCATCACATATGGTCCCCTGAGCCTGCTAGGAGTGATTTCTGAGTGTAGATAGAGCCAGCCTGAGCACTGCCGGGTGTGACCCAAAAACGAAAGACAGAGGGAAAGAGTGTAGAGTTGAGTCCCGGGGCCAGCATCTCCCTGAGGGCAGCCTCCCAAGCATAAGGTGAGAAGAGCCTCTGAGCACCATTGGATATGGTCCACAAACAAAGCACAAGAGATGTTTAAAAGCATCTTTGTGAAGAAGCAGAAACATGGTCTAGTCCCAAGTTCATACATGCAATTGCATGTAGCCCATGTATTTTACAGCATGGTATGTTTCTAGAGGGTGATGGGAATGACTGACCAAAAAAGGAAATAAGGCAGGCACGTGGTACCAGCATGCACAAGCGTCTGCATCTCCTCTCTTGATAGGTGACTTTCCTGCTTTCATTCAGAGAGGTGTACTAGGGCTCTGTCCACCTTTGGAGAGCCATGGGCTCGCTCACTCGCTCTCCTCCCCCCCATCCCTTCTTCATTACCTCTGAATAAAACCTGGTTTTACTTAAAAAAAAAAAAAGAAAGAAAGAAAGAAAAGAAAACAAGGGGCCCGGGCGGTGGCGCTAAAGGTAAGGTGCCTGCCTTGCCTGCGCTAGCCTTGGACGGACCGCGGTTCGATCCCCCGGTGTCCCATATGGTCCCCCAAGCCAGGAGCAACTTCTGAGCGCATAGCCAGGAGTAACCCCTGAGCGTTACCGGGTGTGGCCCAAAAACAAAAACAAAAACAAAAACAAAAAAAAAAGAAAAGAAAACAAAGAAAGGATCAGGCACTCTGGCAGTTTACTATGAATAGAGCAATGAATCCCACATCTAAAGGAACAGGAGAACCCAGATCAACTTTTTTCATTCTAGGAACTCTGCAGAGTCCAAGCCTCTGAACAAGATATTCAGTTTGGGGATGACTTTGGTCAGAGGAGAATGTCCAGAAACTCTTACACGAGGGGAAATTTAGACTAGGCCTTAGCGCAAAGGTGGCAGGTCCAACTTTGGGGGAGAGATGGAGAGAGAAGGGGGGGGGGGCAGGAGGGGAAACCCAGTCGAAGCCAGAACCGAGTCAAGGACAGAGAGGTCGAGCGAACGAACGAGTGAGCAAGCGAACAAGCACCTCTTGCACTCGTAAGAGTTCAGTCGCAAAGCTAACGCTACTCCAGGTGTACTTGGCCTGATGAGTAGAGGTTGCTGAAAGCCTCCACAGCACCCTTGGGACAGCCTCCTCAAAAACAGACGCCATACAAGAGTGAGGAGAATACTGCAGGTCCTGTGTGTATGTACAAGGTCTGCAGGGAAGGGAGAGAGGCCAGGGCCAGAAAAACATTAGGAAGGGAGACAAAGAACCAGAGGCAGATGCTCCTGTGGTTTGGGAGAGAGAAGACATCAGGTTGTCAAAAAGACCATGGAACCTCTTGGTGTCACCCCAACAAAAACACCAGTACGAGGCAGAGGACCAGACAGGGGAAATACCAGTTTCCAACGAGCGGGAGGGCAAGAGCAGAGAGAAGTCAAGCCTGAGCAGGTCTCATCAAGAGGCCCCCCAGCCACACCCCGTGGCCCCCAGCACTCAGACACACCCACAGTACTGTAGGAGTCTAACGGGGATGCATTAGACCAAGAAACTTCAATAGTGGCACAAGCCAGCCTCAGAGCCTAGAATTTTCAACCACTGGAATTTATTCTGAGACCTAAATTATTGGGAGGTAGGTGCACTGCTAGGTGTGGCCCAAAAGCAACAACAAAAGTCTGGCCTTGACATTAACTCTAATAGGAACCTTAGTTCCTAGCCAAATCCTAGTCAAAAATGAGAAAGGACATACTAGCATAAAAGAAACATTCCACCGTATGAAGGATTTCAGATCTAACACTGGCGAGCAGGGAAGACACTAAAAATCATTACAATGAACAACTAAAGAGTTGACACTTTAATATCTGTAAAGGTGCCTAGAAGTAGCAAGGAAAAAAAGTTAAATATTTCGTATTTGTTGGTTTGTTTTTGGGCCACACCCGGTGATGCTCAGGGGTTACTCCTGGCTATGCGCTCAGAAATCGCTCTTGTCTTGGGGGAACATATAGATGCCAGGGGACCGAACTGCGGTCTGTTCTAGACTAGCACGGGCAAGGTAGACGCCTTATTGCTTGCGCCACTGCTCTGGCCCCCAAAAAATCAATATCCTAAAACGACAATTACTACAATACAAAAATCCCTTCCTCACACCTATATTGATTGCAGCGCTATTTAAAATAGCCAGACTGTGGAAACAACCCAGATGCTCTTCAACAGATGAGTGGCTAAAGAAACTGTGGAATATTATGCAGCCATCAGGAGAGATGAAGTCATGAAATTTTCCTACACATGAATGGACACGGAATCTATTATGCTGAGTGAAATAAATCAGAGGGAGAGAGAGAGAGAGAGAGACAGAATGACAGAGACAGAATAGTCTCATTCATCTATGCGTTTTAAGAAAAATTAAAGACATTATTGTAATAATGTCCAGAGACAACAGAGGTGTGGATTGGAAGGACAGACTCATGATATGAAGCTTGCCACAGAGAGTTGGCGCAAGCAGTAGGGTATTTGCCTTGCACGTGCTAACTAAGGACGAACCATGGTTCAATCCCCTGGCGTCCCATGTGGTCCCCAAGCCAGGAGCAATTTCTGAGTGCATAGACAGGAGTAACCCCCAAATGTCACCAGGTGTGGCCCAAAATCAAAACAAAACAAAACAAAAACAAAGAGTGCTGAGTACAGTTAGAGACATAACTACACTGACATCTATGGTGACAATATCAATGAGTGAGAGAAGTAGAATGCCTGTCTTGAATACAGGCGGGGGCAGGAGAGGGAGGTTGGGGGCATTGGTGATGGGACTGTTGCACTGGTGAAGGGTGTGCTCTTTATAGGACTGAAACCCAACTACAATCATGTCTGTAATCAAGTTGCTTAGATAAAGATAGTATTAAAAAAAGGACTAGTAAGCTACAAATGTCAACTTCCAAAGAAAAAATGAAAATTGACTGGTATATCATAAAATATAGCTTTCAGGGGTGGCAAAAAACAACAGGGATAAATATTTTGTCTTGCCTGAGGCCAACCCTGGTTCAGTATCTGACACTGCACAGAGTCCCAACAAGCCCAGTGTGCCCACGCTGCAAAAAGAGACAAAACGGGCCAGAGCAATAGCAAAGCAGTAGGACATTTGCCTTGCACATGGCTGACCCAGGACGAACCTGGGTTCAATACCTGTTGTCCCATATGGACCCCCAAGCCAGGAGCGATTTCTGAGTGCATAGCCAGGAGTAACCCCTGAGCGTCACCTGATGTGGCCCAAAAGCAAAAAGAGAGAAACATGGTTTTCAGCAATAACTAAATAAATATGACAATGATGGGGCCAGAGTGATAATACAGCAGGTAGGATGCCTGCTTGCATGCTGCTGACAGGGGTTTGATCCCTGAGTGCAGAGCCAAGAGTAAGCTCTGAGCACGACAGGTGTGCCCCCTTATGAAGCATTCCATATTTAAAAAAAAAAATAAAAAATCAAAAAGACAATAGTACCCCTGAGTCGTGAGTGAGACAGGTCTTAAGAATGCACACCAAGGGCCCAGAGAGATAGCACAGCGGCGTTTGCCTTACAAGCAGCAGATCCAGGACCAAAGGTAGTTGGTTCGAATCCTGGTGTCCCATATGGTCCCCTGTGCCTGCCAGGAACTATTTCTGAGCAGACAGCCAGGAGTAACCCCTGAGCACCGCCGGGTGTGACCCCAAAAAAAAAACAAAACAAAAAAAAATGCACACCAAAACAATTTTCCCAAGACCATTTAGCAATGAAATGCTTTGAGGCTAAACAGCAAATCTTAAGATCTCTACAGACACTTGTGATACATGCTTTTTTGTATATGCTTTCAAGGGTCAAAACCTGGTCTCCAGCACATAAGGCCCATTCTTAATTGTTAGGCCACATCCTTGGTCGTGTACTTCTGAAAGTCCAGAAAGATGCACAGCAGGTAGGGCATTTGCTTCGCATGCAGCTGACCCGGGTTCAATTTCTGTCATCCCATATGATCCCCTGAGCACTGCCAGGAATAATTCCTAATGACAGCCAGGTGTGCCAAAAAAATGCACACCAAAAACTTAGTGCTGGCTCAGAGCACAACTATTTAATAGTGCCAAATTGTTTTATTATAAGCACATTCTTTCACAGGCAAAAAGAAAAAATAAGCTTCTGATATCAAAATGCAAAGAAGGGGGCCGAAGCAGTGGTGCAAGCAATAAGGTGTCTGCCTTGCATGTGCTAGCCTAGGATGAACCGAGGTTCAATCGCCTAACATCCCATACAGTCCCCAAGCCTGGTGCGCAGAGCCAGGAGTAACCGGAGTGTCACAGGGTGTGGCCAGAAAAACAAAACAACAACAACAACAACAAAAAAAAAAATGCAAAGGGTAGGTAGAGAAATTTGGGTGTAATAAGCAGGCACGAGTTCAAGGTATAATAGATACACTAAACAAAAATACCCCCTTAGGCCAAGGCTTTTCCTTTCCATTTCCCACATATTTTGTCACTCTCACACTGCTTTTACTGTATTTCTTTAACCCTTATCCTTAACCAAAAAAAAAAAAAAAAGAGCTTACTAAACCTTCTATTAGTGCTTTAATGAGTTCATTGATGATTCAATAGTATTTTTTTTTGGTTTTTGGGTTGCACCCGGCAGCGCTCAGGGGTCACTCCTGGCTCCATGCTCAGAAATCGGCCCTGGCAGGCACAAGGGATCGTATGGGATGCTGGGATTTGAACCACCATCCTTCTGCATGAAAGGCAAACAGGTTACCTCCATGTTTTCATATATAATGCATGCTTTCATATATAAGATATCTCGTTTTCTTTTTCTATTTTTTAATAACTTTGCTTTTGGTCATCTTGAAATAAAATGTATTATGATCAGTTATGTCAACAATGTGATTCATTTTCTTTAAATAAATTTAATAACAACCCCCCAAAAAAATAAAACAAAAACATCCTCCAACTATTGCTTACTGAAACAAGGATAAAGACTTAAGGATTTAAAAAAAAATCCTTTTTTTAATTTAAAGATATTTCCTCTTCTGGGAAGGTAGAAAGAGCAGACCACACGGAGTAAAGGAGCGCTGGGCACTAGAGCAAACTGGTCAGGAAGGATCCAAAGGTGGCCGCCCGGACACGTGGCTTCGCAAGGAACCTGGGACAGTTCTTCAGGGGCAGCAGGGACAGAGGCAGCCAAAGTTCCACTGAGGACTCACAGTCCTGGGGATTACAGAACTACCAGCAGCCAGGGACCACAGGCCTGGGAAGGAGGGAGGAGCCCCAGCTTCTGAGAGGGGCAGGCGGTGACACTGAGGCCAAGAAGCTGGTCTGTCAGGTCCACAGGGCAGGAAACGCAGCTCCAAGCTGCAGATGGAAGCGGAAGCAGGGCCTGGAGCTGGGAGGAAAGGACAGAGAGGCTGCCAAATCCCCTCTGAAGACAACATGGCGTGCACTGTCTGCTTTAATTACCCCCAAGATGAAAAGAATGAGGAGACGAGAGGGCACAGCAAGCCGGCACAGCTCAACCCTGACTACACACTGAGATCATAAGTGCTGCTGGGCCAGAGCAAGAGGACAGTGGGGAGGCACGGCAAACTGCCTTGCATGCGGCTCACTCCAGGTTCCATCCCTGACATATCCCATATGGTCCCCAGGCATCAGCAAGAGTGATTCCTGAGTGCAGAGCCAAGAGGAACCCCTGAGCATCATCAGGTGTGGCCCAATACCAAACACAACAAAAAAATCGAGTGTTTCCAAACAGACCCTCTCTCAGCCAGCCAGAACTCCCTACTATGGCTCCAGTCCCAAACCAGCAACTAGGCATCAGTTCTGGGCTTCAGAAAGGCCTCTGTAGATTTGAACATGCAGCCCAGGCTGGGCTGAACCTGGTGGCCCTAAGGGTCTGTGCTCCTCCCCGGCCCACGCATGGCCACTCTCTCACTGATGGGAAGGCTCCAGACCTTCCCCAAACTCCCTCACTGACGGAGCACCACTGGCAGGAACGAGGCTGGGCTGTTTGCTAGCTCTGTGCACTCCAGGGCAGCACTCACAGGCACCTCTCCATTGGCAAAAATGGCAAAAACTCCATTTCCCACCACCAGCGACACCCTGGGGACGCAATAGGAAGGGAGACCAAGTCTACAGTCAATTCCCTCCAGGACTAGGTTCTGAAAACAGAGCCCAGAGAGACGCTGGGAGAGGGATGCCCAGGTTAGCCGCAGGCACAGCATGCATGCCCCAACAAGACGGTACCTAGCTCACTTTAAGTGAGCTGATCAGAGTAAGAGTGATGCCCACATGGCCCCCATGAGGGGGCCACGTCCCACACCCCACCTGGTCCTCCCAGCACCATCAGGAGTGATCCCAGATTGCAGGGCCAGGAGTAAGCCCTTAGCACTGCCTGGTGTGGCTCCCGAACAATTAAACAAAAGACAGTGAACTCCCTAGGCAGTAATACTGCAAAAAGCTGGCTTACAAGCAAAGTGAGCAGAGATGGAAAGGAAACCAATGGGGCAAGTGCTGCCCAAGAGAAAAGCAAGGGCTTGGGACACAAGTGAGTGAACTTTGCAGGAACCAATGACCCATTCATCCAGAAAAACGAACCTGCACAGCAGCACTTAACTTGGCGAATATAATAGTAAAACCAAAGGCTTATAAAAAAAATACCAGAAAGAGAGAGAGGACCTGACCAGAAGTTTTATCATTATGATTATTTTCATTACCTATAGATGAAGAAGGGAAATTTCTCCAATTCATGTTCTTTTACTTGTGATTCAGTTTTACTCTTAAAAGAACAAGTAGGGGGGGCCGGAGAGATAGCACAGCGGTGTTTGCCTTGCAAGCAGCTGATCCAGGACCCAAGATCGTTGGTTCGGATCCCATCCCATAGGGTCTCCCGTGCCTGCCAGGAGCTATTTCTGAGCAGATAGCCAGGAGTAACTTCTGAGCACCGCCGGGTGTGGCCCCCAAAAAAGAACAAGTAGGAGTGGTGGTGCAAGCGATAGGGTGTTTGCCTTGCACGGGCTAACCTAGGACGGACCGTGGTTCGATCCTCCAGCCTTACACATGGTAACTCCGTGAGCCAGGAGCAATTTCTGAGGGTATAGCCAGGAGGGACCCCCCCCCCCCCGCGTCACCACATGTGGCCCGGAGAAAAAAAAGCCAAAATAAATAAATATAAATAAAAGAACAAAGTAAGGGGGCCAGAGAGATAGCATTTACCTTGCATTTGGCCGACCTGGGAGGGACCCAGCTCAATTCCTGGCCTCCCATAAGGACCCCGAGCCTGCCTGCCAGGGGCGATTTCTGAGCGCAGAGTCAGTACCGCTGGATGTGGCCCGAAAACCAATCCATCAATAAAATTAAAATAAAAAATAGAAAAAAAGAGCCAAGTCAGAGCTGGAGCGAGAGCACAGGGGGAAGAAGAAAGGAAGTGCGCCTGCCCTGCGTGCAGCAAACCCGGGTTCGATCCCTGGCACCCCACAGAGCCCCTGAGCACAACCAGGGGTGACCCCAGAGTACAGAGCCAGACGTGTCCCCCAAAACAAGCCCAACCGGCCACTGATCGTGCGTGGGGAGCGGGGTGCAGAGCAAGCGGGAAAACTTCTTGCAGCCTCGGTGAGCCCCAAGGGGTCGGTCGTGCTCGTCTGTCGGGGGTTCCCAGCCTGCAAACTTCAAGAGACTTGTCTCCCCCACGTCCAGGGGCGCACGCACGGACGAGCCCCGGGGCCTGCGGGCTTGGGGGGGGGATCGGGGGAAAAGAATCAAAGGAGGAAGGAAGGAAGGAAGGAAGGAGGGAAGGAGGGAAGGAGGGAAGAAGGGAAGGAAGGAAGGAAGGAAGGAAGGAAGGAAGGAAGGAAGGAAGGAAGGAAGGAAGGAAGGAAGGAGGGAGGGAGGGAGGGAGGGAAGGAGGGAGGGAAGGAGGGAGGGAAGGAAGGAGGGAAGGAAGGAGGGAAGGAAGGGAAGGAGGGAGGGAAGGAAGGAAGGAAGGAAGGAAGGAAGGAAGGAGGGAGGGAGGGAGGGAGGAAGAAGGGAAGGAAAGGAAGGAAGGAAGGAAGGAAGGAAGGAAGGAAGGAAGGAAGGAAGGAGGGAGGGAGGGAGGGAGGGAAGGAGGGAGGGAAGGAGGGAGGGAAGGAAGGAGGGAAGGAAGGAGGGAAGGAAGGGAAGGAGGGAGGGAAGGAAGGAAGGAAGGGAAGGAAGGGGGAAGGAGGGAAGAAGGGAAGGAAAGGGAAGGAAGGAAGGAAGGAAGAAGGAAGGAAGAGAAGGAAGAAGGAAGGAAGGAAGGAAGGAAGGAGGGAGGGAGGGAGGGAGGGAAGGAGGGAGGGAAGGAGGGAGGGAAGGAAGGAGGGAAGGAAGGAGGGAAGGAAGGGAAGGAGGGAGGGAAGGAAGGAAGGAAGGAAGGAAGGAAGGAGGGAGGGAGGGAGGGAGGGAAGAAGGGAAGGAAGGAAGGAAGGAAGGAAGGAAGGAAGGAAGGAAGGAAGGAAGGAGGGAGGGAGGGAGGGAAGGAGGGAGGGAAGGAGGGAGGGAAGGAAGGAGGGAAGGAAGGAGGGAAGGAAGGGAAGGAGGGAGGGAAGGAAGGAAGGAAGGAAGGAAGGAAGGAAGGAGGGAGGGAAGGAAGTAGGGAAGAAGGGAAGGAAGGAAGGAAGGAAGGAAGGAGGGGGGGGAGGAAAGGAGGGGAGGGAGGGAGGGACGGGAAGGAGGGAGGGAAGGAGGGAGGGAAGGAAGGAGGGAAGGAAGGAGGCAGGAAGGGAAGGAGGGAGGGAAGGAAGGAAGGAAGGAAGGAAGGCAGGAAGGAAGGAAGGAGGGAGGGAGGGAGGGATGGAAGGAGGGAGGGAAGGAGGGAGGGAAGGAAGGAGGGAAGGAAGGAGGGAAGGATGGGAAGGAGGAAGAAAGGAAAGAATGAAGGAAGGAAGGACAGGAAGGAGGGAGGAAGGAAGGAAGGAAGGAAGGAAGGAAGGAAGGAAGGAAGGAGGGAGGAAGGAAGGCAGGAAGGAAGGAAGGAAGGAAGGAGGGAGGAAGGAAGGAAGGAAGGAAGGAAGGAAGGAAGGAAGGAAGGAAGGAAGGAGGAAGGAGGGAAGGAGGGAAGGAAGGAAGGAAGGAAGGACGGACGGACGCCCCTCGTCCCCGGGAGCGCCTGGGCTGCAGAAACGGGCTGCTCGGGCCCGGGGACTGTGTTCGAGTTTGCAAAAGTCGGGGAGAGAGGAGAGGGAGCCGCGAGGGGGGCGTCTGCCTGGCGTGCAGAACCCCATGGGGCATGCCAGGAGCGAGCTAGGTTTCGTCTTGGTCTCTCGGGGGACCCCAAAACCAGCCCCCCAAGTGAGCAAGACCCAAAGTTTGCACAGCGGGGCGTCTCCCGGGAGAGGGGGCCCCTCGCGCGCCCCCGCCAACTTTCGGGGTCCCCGCCCGCCTCGCGGCCCCCAACATGGCGTCGGCCGCCGCCCGCGACGACGACGACGACGACGACGGCGACGAGGCGACGAGACGCCGCCCGACGACCGAGCGAGCGAGCGAGCGAGCGAGCGAGCGAGCGACCTACCTCCCCGGCCGGGCCGCCGCCACGCTCGGCCCCTCCGCTCCGCCGCGCCGCGCGGCGCCCCCCGACCGCGACCCGCCGTCCGCGCACGCGCACGCGCGCCCCGCCCCGCTCGCAGGTGACTTCCGGGCGCTCGGAGGGCACGGCCTCTTATTGCGCGCGCGCGCGCGGGCGAGGACGAGCACGCACGCACGCACGCCCCTCGCGCGCTTGCTCCACCCTCCGGGTCACGCCCCCTGCCCCGCCCAGGCCCCTCACGCGCTTGCTCCACCCTCCGAGTCACGCCCGCTGCCCCGCCCAAGCCCCTCGCTCGGGGCGGTGCTATCATAGTGCCACGCCCCCTGAGCTGCCCTCCCGGCGTTGGAGGCGCCGCCAAGGCTCCCAGCGGCCTCTGGCCCCTGACTGCACGCACACCCCACCTCCGAGCCACGCCCTAGCCACGCCCGGGACGCGCGCCAGGGGCGTGGCCAGCACCAGACCACGCCCCTCGTCCCGCCCGCCCGGCGTCGGAGGCGCCTCCCCGGGCTCGCTACGGCCCGGGCGTGAGGGGAAGGTAAGGCCAGGCCTGTGCCCAGCGCCCTGAGATCTCTCTCAGCCCAAGGATGCCTTTGCTGTTTCGGGTTTAGTTTCGGGCCCCCTCCAGGGATGCTCCAGGCTTCCTCCTGGCTCTGCGCTCAGGAATCACTCCTGCTGGTGCTGGGGGACCATCTGGGACGCCAGGGATTGAACTTGACCAAAGGCGCCCTACCCACTGTGCCACCTCCCCGGCCCCTCTGACATCTTCAACTGGGGAAATAAACGACGAGATCCCGAGCAAACAAACCTGAGCCTGCTGGCTTCACCCCCTAGTAAGGACAGAGAAGGAGTACCAAAGACCCCACTGTCAAGTCAACTCATTGTCAAGTCCTCAAGATGCAGCTGGAAACAAGGATGGACTTGAACTCCAGAACCCCCCTACAATCTCGGACTGGTTGGTTGATTGAGATCAAGCCCGAGGCTTCCTGCCCCACACGTTCCTGGCACTAGCTCCTCAGTAATACTCTCCTAGCATATCTGGTTACTCACCAACGAGTATACCTCCTTACTCATAAACACAAAGCGACTCTGATCAGATCTTGGCCATCTGGATCTTGAACAGCCCCTCAAGACAGCCTTGCTTAGCTCCTTCCCTTGTAAACTGAGGGTAACCAGCGCATTCACCCCAAGGCATCATTATGAGGCCTGGGCCGGAGAGGATAGCACAGCTGTAGGGCTTTCGCTTTACAAGCCATAGACCCAGGACTGACCCGGTTTGATCCCCAGCATCCTATATGGTCCCCCAAGCCTGCCAGGAGCAATTTCTGAGCGCAGAAGGAGGAACCCCTGAGCGCTGCTGGGTATGGCAAAAACAACAAACAACCCCCCCAAAAAAAGACAAAACCAACAAAACCAAGGCATCATTACAAAGGTGAATGAGTTCTCCTTTGTAAAGAGCGGCACTCCTTTGTAGGTGCTAAATGAAAAGCACAGAAATGTATTTCATGATAGATTATCATACACAGTGAATGCTGATAGACATAAGTATGCGCATCTCATAGTTTTCTATATATCTGGAATATTAGATATATTCCCAAACTTAGCACAGCAAAAAATCTGAAATGATAATTTCAAACATGCAGGTTTGGGGTTCATTTGGTTTTTTTGCCTGCACACTTTGCATATCCTGGCCCTGTGTGTGAGCTCAGTTTGGAAACCATTTTTCAGAACCATAGGAAATGAAAAATTGGTCTCCTAGGGCCCAGAGCAATAGTATTGTAGATAGAGTAGTGCCTTACACACAATCTGGGTTCAAACCTCAGAGTCCCATAGGGTCCCCTGAGCATCACCAGGAGTGATTCCTGAGCTCAGCCAGAAGTAACCCCAGAGCACCTCTGGGTGTGCCCCCCATTTTTTTTTTTTTTTTTTTTGCTTCTTCCACCAACCCAAGCCACATTTCAAGGGCTTGCCACTCATGTAACCTTGGGTAGCCAATATAAACCTAAAGTTTTGGGGTTTTTTTTTTGTTTTTGGGCCACACCCGTTTGATGCTCAGGGGTTACTCCTGGCTATGCGCTCAGAAATCGCCCCTGGCCTGGGGGGACCATATGGGACACCGGGGGATCGAACCCAGGTCCATCCTATGCTAGCGCTTGCAAGGCAGACACCTTACCTCTAGCGCCACCTTCCCGGCCCCTCAACCTAAAGATTTTATTAGAGTCCAGAGTATGACTGCGAGCACTGACCGTGTTGCCCAGAACCAAGGGCACAGACCTCAACTCCTGACTCAGCACCATACATGTGGTGCCTTGTGCCACTCCAGCAGAGACAGGGCAGATCTCGCAGTGCCTCACCTAGCCACTGGGAAACGAGATGAAAACAGGGACGACCTCTGGACTGCTGAGTATAGGAAATAAGAGAGGGCATGAAAGAAAAGTGACTGGCACTGTGCCGAAAGCCTAGAGGGACCTGGGAATGTTCCAGACATTTGCGTTTCAATGAACCCCTACAAGGTCATACTCTGCGTGCTTATCAAGGACGTGGAGTCTGGCAAAGACCAAAGATTGATGAGCCTTAGAAAGCAAAGCTTTCGAAGGAAGCTGGCAAACAGCTGGGGATTCCTCACTCTTTCAGTTCTTTGCACCTCCCGTGTACACCCACAAACCCGAGAGTGCCATTAAGGAATGCATGGCCTGAGGTGGAGCTGGTGCAAGCTCTTAGCCCCATATCTACCATCTCTGTCTCAGATGGCATCTGATGCATCTATCCCTACGTACAGAGTCTGTGCTCAACCCATGGAGCTATCTATTTCTCTGACTCCGACAGTCTATTTGTTAAAGGGAGACAGGCTTTATTCTTTTGGTGTTTTTGTTTGTTTGTTTTGGTTTTTGGGCCACACCGGGTGATTGGCTATGCGCTCAGAAATCGCTCTTGGCTTGGGGGACCACATGGGATGCTGGGGATTGAATCCAGGTCCGTCCTCGGTCAGCCGCATGCAAGGCAAATGCCCTACCACTGTGCTATCGCTCCAACCCCAGGTTTGTTTGTTTTATTCTTGATTTTTAGGGGCTTTATTTTTTTTTAATAAACACAACCCTGATGTATTAATTTTTTAATATTTTTGTTTTGGGACCACACCAGGCAATGCTCAGGGCTTACTCCTGGCTCTGCATTCAGGAATCACTCCTGGCTGTGTTCAGGGAAACCCTATGGGATGCCAGGGATCAAACCCTGGTTGGCTAAGTACAAAGCAAGCACCCTCCCTGCTGTGCTATGGTTTCTGCCCTGAGTGGGGTGTGTGTGTGTGTGTGTGCCTAATTCTTTGCTCACATGTTGTTCATTTTTATTAAGTTATTTTGAAGGTCAACAAAAATGACAAACCAGAAAAAAAGCAAGTTATGATCATAGATCCTCAGGACTGGAGCAGTTTTAATAGTCACAAATGAAATTAATTCAGCGATAAATAAAATAGCGAGGATAAAATTTAAAATAACTGAGGAGTGACTGAAATGAAATAGCAAGCTTAAAACTTCAAAAAAAAAACCTAAGAGTCTTCATTATAACTTCTCTCTCAAGTGTTTGGCCAAGCCAAGGTTGGTAAATAGCCGACCCAGGTTCGAGCCCCAACATTCCATAGGGTCCTTGGCACCACCAGGAGTGATTAATTACTGAGTGCAGAGCCAGGAGTAACCCCTGAGTGCCACTGGGTATGGCTCCCTGATCAAAAACAAACAAACAAGTTGGGATGTGGATTTCTGTGAGGGAGGACAGATATAATACAAGCGTTCCCATATCTCTCTCTCTTCTCTCTCTCTCTCTCTCTCTCTCTCTCTCTCTCTCTCTCTCTCTCTCTCTCTCTCTCTCACACACACACACACACACACACACACACACACACACACACACACATTTTGGTAGGCATGTTTATTCACTGAAATGTTTATTATTGGGTCAGAGTGGTGGTGCTAACCTAGAACAGATCTCGTTTTGATCCCCCAGCATCCCATATGGTCCCCCAAGCAGGAACGATTTCTGAGCACATAGCCAGGAGTAACTCCTGAACATCACTGGATGTGGCCAAAAAAGCAAAAAAAAAAAAAAAAAAAAAAAAAAAAAAAGGTTTACTGTTGCAAGTCAGCCCCTGAAGAGGTTGACTGATGGAGGGATGGAGGATGAGGCCTTTCTCTTCCAGCTCGGAGCACGCGTCTGCCACCCTGTCTAGCCAACGGTTCTGAGGTGAAACAGCGGGTAAACAGCTCGCAGACAGTCCGGCTTGTGGAAATATTAGCTTTATTCGGTGGACAAGACTGAAGTCCAAAGACTCAGCATAAGTTCCAGCAAAAAAGCCCCTCTCCTTCCACAAACCCTTGTTTTTCTCCCCCAGAATCAGGTACCACCCAATGGTGGGATCAGATACCAACCAATGGTGGAAGCAGAATCAGGTCCTACCCTAGGGTGGGGGCAGAATGCCAGGTCACACCCTAGGGTAGGGCACAATCACCAATCAGGTTAGGGTGAGTAACATAGTAATCCCCTAAAATATTTACATACACAACAGTTTACTAGTGTCAGTGGGATTTCTCAGTTCATTGATCCTTCAACCACCTTTCAAGCTATCTTGACAAGACTCAAACAATGATGTTAACGTTTAACAACACCTATCCATATTTAAGGGAAAAATTAGCTCCTGGACAAAAATTAGATCTTGACCTTGGGTATTTTCACTGCTAAGCCTGGTATGTGTCAAGGATTTAGAGATGGCTCCCAGAAGTGGCTCTGAATAAATCGAATGGTGTCACGTCTCCCCGAAGTTACTGGACCAACATTTATTTGTCACAGTGCAAAAAGAAACGAGTTTCATGTTCATTTCTGTCTCTCATCCAAACATGAGGCTTAACATCCTATGCTAAAATAGATACCAAATAATTAGTAAAAAAAAAAAACATACAAAATCTGGGGCCGGAGCGGTGGTACAAGCAGTAAGGTGTCTGCCTTGCCCACGCTAGCCTAGGATGAACTGCGGTTCAATCCTCCAGCGTCCCAAGCCAGGAGCGATTTCTGAGCCCAAGCCAGGAATAACCCCTGAGTGTCACCGGGTGTGCCTTAAAAAAAAAAAAAACATTCAAAATATTCGGGACTCGAGCGATAACACAGCAGGGAGAGCATTTGCCTTGCATGTAGCCGGGTTCAATCCCCAACATCCCATAGGGTCCCCCTAACCTGCCAGGAGTAATTTCTCAGTACAGAGCTAGAAGTAACTCAACTCCTAAGCAGTTCTAGGTGTGGCCCCAAAGCAAACAAAAAGTATATATGTAAGCTTTTGTAAGAAAAGGACACATCAGGGCCCGGAGAGATAGCACATCGGCGTTTGCCTTGCAAGCAGCCGATCCAGGACCAAAGGTGGCTGGTTCAAATCCGGTGTCCCATATGGTCCCCCGTGCCTGCCAGGAGCTATTTCTGAGCAGACAGCCAGGAGTAACCCCTGAGCAACGCCGGGTGTGGCCCAAAAACCAAAAAAAAAAAAAAAAAAGAAAAGGACACATCAGAGCCTGGAGAGATAGCACAGCAGCATTTGCCTTGCAAGCAGCCAATCCAGGACCAAAGGTGGTTGGTTCAAATCCCGGTGTCCCATATGGTCCCCGGTGCCTGCCAGGAGCTATTTCTGAGCAGATAGACAGGAGTTACCCCTGAGCACCGCCCGTTGTGAACCGAAAAATCAAAGCAAAGAAAAGAAAAGGTTGGAGTACAGCAGGGAGGGTGTTTGCCTTGCATGTGGCCAACCTGGCTTCAATCCCTGGGATCCCATTAGGAATAAACTCTGAGTGTAGAATCAGGAGTAATCCCTGAGCACTGTAGGGTGTGGCCCCCTCCCAAAAGAAAAAGAAAAAGGAGAAAGAAAAGAAAGAAGGTGGGCCCGAGAGATAGCACAGGGGCATTTGCCTTGCAAGCAGCCAATCCAGGACCAAAGGTGGCTGGTTTGAATCCCATATGTCCCATATGGTCCCCTGTGCCTGCCAGGAGCTATTTCTGAGCTTAGAGCCAGGAGTAACCCCTGAACGCTGCCGGATGTGACCCAAAAACCAAAAAAAGAAAAAAGAAAAGGATACATCAGGGGCCGGAGTGATAGCACAGTGGTAGGGTGTTTGCCTTTGCACGCAGCTAACATGAGACGATCCCCAGTATTCCTTATGGCATCCCCTGAGCATGCCAGGAATGATTTCTGAGTGCGGAGCCAGGAGTGACTTCTGAACGCTGCCAAGTGTGGCCCAGAAACAAAATAATAAATCTCTTAACTTTTTTATCTTCTTACTAAGATTGTGTCTGATTTTCCATCCATATTTTACTACATTATTCTTTTAGAATAAGTGTGTACTTTTTTTTGTTTGTTTGTTTGTTTTTGGGTCACACCTGGCAGCACTCAGGGGTTCCTGGCTCTACACTCAGAAATCGCTCCTGGCAGGCTCGGGGACCATATGGGATGCTGGGATTCAAACTACCATCCTTCTGCATGCAAGACAAATACCCTACCTTCATCCTATCTCTTCGGCCCTGTACTTTATTTTCTTTCTCTTCTTTATTATTTCCCTCCACTGCCAGGAACAGAACTCAGGGCCTCTTGCATGCAAAACATCTGTTTTGCACAAGCTCCATTCCTGGCCTGTTTTGTATTTTAAGAAAAGCACGGGGCTCAACCTTAAGCTGCTTTTGCAGTAAAGCAGAAGTCCTATTTAAGCATTCAACCCCATAAAGACACAAGGAGCGCTTTCTCTTGAGAAAATTCCTAAGGGATTTGCACATTACCTTCTGTGCCAGGAGAGGGAAATGAATCAGCAAATGCCTTATTCCTTCATATTCATTCCTGTAGCTGACAACCAAAAAAATATTAACTGGAACAGTTACTGAGTAAGCTAAACTCGTACGAAATAAGCACTATGGCTTAAAAGTTAGAACACAGCACTCAGCTCTTTTGAAGGTTAGCACCAGATTAAATAAAATGTAACAGAAATGTCTAATCCAAATATTATTCAGTGCATTTATTTGGAACTCACATTTGTAAAATGCAGGTCTAAATAGGTCATTCATACCTTGCCCGAGTGGCTTACAGCTGTTCCAGGCTTCGTTTGTCTTTTTTATTTGGTGGGGGGACTAAACTGGTGACACTCGGGTTACTCCTGGATATGTGCTCAGAAATCACTCCCGGCTTTGGGGGGCTATATGAGATACCGGTCATTGAACCCAGATCCCTGCTGAGTCAGCCGCGTGCAAGGAAAACACCCTATCACTGCACTATCGGTCCAGCCCCCTTCATTTGTCTTCTGAGTAAAATTTGGAAAATGGGGTGAAAACCAATCCTTCTATCCTGAAATTATAAATCTCAGGAACATTATCAATCCAGTAAATACATAGTTAAATGGAAGGTTGGCAATAATGGAAGGTTGGCAGTAAGCCGGGATTGGTGGTGATGTTGTTGCAGCAATATTATAGACATTGCTAAAGTGTAAAATTGTGTGGAAAAGCAGGAAATGGGGTAGGAAACCTGGACATCCTGATTTACATCCCTCCCAAGTTCTTGCAAAATGTCCTCCATCACGAGCCATTGGTCCATTTCACACTATTGCCTTAAATGTCGCTGGACATGCACACACACAAAAATCCACAGTCAATCCATAGTCCTCACCTGGTTCCCATTCACCTGTATCCATGAACCCCAGTAGGCCACTGCACCCCTAAACTTCACAAGGACCCTTCCCTCCATGACTCAAACTCAGCCCTCCGGTTTGAAGGGTGCCAGGACAAGAAGCAAAGGGGCATTTCTCTCTCTCTCTCTCTCTCTCTCTCTCTCTCTCTCTCTCTCTCTCTCTCTCTCTCTCTCTCTCTCTCTCTCGGATTTTGGGACACAGCAGGCACTTGGGTTACTCCTGCTCTGTGCTCAGAAGTTGCGCCTGGCAGAGGCAGGCTCAGAGGACCATAGGGGATGCTGTGAATTGAACCCAGGCTCGTCCCAGGTCAGCTGCATGCAGGGCAAACGCCCTATCACTTTGCTATCACTCAGGAGCAACTTTCTAGGAGACAGACAGGTCATGTGGCTGCACCCAGAGTGGCCCTTGCGGAGGACCTGGACAGTCACCCTCCCTCCCAGTGGGGCCTCAGCACATCCCATGGCTATTTATCGTCTGGTGAGTCACATTGAAGGAAACAAATTTTGGAAATGAAACTGAGTAACCAGACAGTCAAAACCACCGAGTATCTCAAAAGAGAGAAAAGAGGGAGAAGTTTGGGGAGGAGGGGAGGGTCTAGGAGCTCTTAGCAGCTGTGTGTAGTTGGGGATACAAGCTCCCTGGGGTGCCAAAGGATTTTGCTGCTTGAAAAGCTCAGACCATGGCCTTGGAATGATAGGGCATTTGGGAGGTCGCTTGGCTTGCATGTGGCTCACCAGAGTTTGGTCCTCGGCATCCCATAGGGTCCCCAGAGCACCACCAGGAGTGGTTCCTGAGTGCAGAGTCTGGAGTAACACCTGAGCACCACCAGGTGTGGTGAGGGGAGGGGAGTAGAGAGAAGAGGAGAGAGGGGAGGGAAGAAGCCAAAGAGATAGCACAGCAGCAGGGCGTTTGCCTTTTGGCATCCCATCTGGTCCCCCTAGCCTGTCAGGAGCGATTTCTGAAGGAAGAGCCAGGAGTAACCCCTAAGCAACTCGGGGTATGATCCCTCATACCCACATTTTTATGAATCTGTGCTCCCTCACTCTCCTTCAATAGCACCCCACCCCCACCCCAGATTCTCATCCCCTTATTTTCTACTGTTCTCTGCTGTCCTGTGACAAATACTAGACTTCCCGCATTCCTCTCCTGGAAACCAAACAGCATGCATTGGTACCCAAATAGAAATAGGTGCATGTGGGTTCAGAACTTAAACACAACTGGGCTTGGTTTGAAAATGAAGTGACTCTGTGCACCACCGGGTGTGGCTCATCCACCTCCTACCCCCAATGAAAAGAAGCCTGGTGGTGTCAGCCCTCAGGAGAAGGGGGAGTTTAGTTTCTCAGGGTCACTCATCCCACCCTGTCCCTGTCCTGATATCGCAGTCTCGGGTTAATTGCGATGCAATGTTTATCCTCACATGCATCTCAGCTGCCCTGCCCTGCCCACCATCACACACTCCCAAACCAGATGGTTGCCTATAAAGATGCTAGAAAATTCCTAGAGTCATCACAGGGTGACTCAAGGACAGCACCCAGATTGCTTTGATCAGGTGACCATGCCAGAGGGTCTGAGGAGATGACAAGTGGAGGCAGCGATGTGATAAAAGGTTACTAACTCCTGGGAGAGCCTGGCTGTGTGGTCAGAGAGGGAGCCCAGAAAGGGTCCCAAGCAGAGGCGCCCCCAGTGAACCCAGATAGCAAGATGGCTCAGATAGAAAGAGAGCTCTGAGGGGAGGGTGCCAGAGGGAAGGGTTGCTTGCCTTGTACGAATCCCATATGGTCCCTGGAGCACTACTAGGAGTGAGTCCTGAGGGCAGAGCCAGAAGTGACCCCCGAGCACTGCTGGGTGTGGCCACAAAAACAAAAAAGAGAGAAAGAAAGGAAGAGAAAGAGCTGTGTGTCGACAGGAGAAACAGGAACGAGCAAGGTGAAAGTAGTAAAGCTTGACATGAGGCAGTAAAGAAACCCTGTTTGATTATTGGATTTGTTTCCAGCTTTTCTAGCAGTACCAGGATTTAAACCCAGGAGCTCAGATGTGCCAGAGGGTGTTCTTCCTCTGAGCCACTGCTCTACCCTAGTTAATCTACCCTAGTTAAAAGTGTGAACTCAGACCAGGGCGAAGCAGAAGCAGAGTTCTTTTCCAGTGTGGCCAGAGCCCACTGGAAAGTGCTATCTATGGTCTGGCAGCTCCAGTGAGTAGCCAATAGGAATGCGTTCCAGTGCCCCAAGTTGGCAGGTCTAGGGGGGAGCAGACAAGCAAGTGCCCCAGGCTGGTAGCTCCACAGGAAGAGGATAAGGGAAGCAGGTTTGGAGTGCAAACAGGTAGTACTTGCTGACTCACTCCAACAAGGTCAGAGAGCAACCAAACTAAAGGACAAGTCCGGGATTTAGGGAAGATTTAAGGTTCCTGGAAGGGAGTGACCTCACTGACTGAGACAAAGGCGGGATAGCAGTTGGTGTGAGAACATGGGGAAAGGTTTGAAAATTAAGGTGGAGTGGTCACAGGTGGACATCAGAGGGAATGTATGCATAATCCGGGCCCTTAATTCAGTTCTTTTTCTTTTTTTTTTGAATTGGGGTTGGCTGCATGCAATCAAGTACCTTAGCCCCAGTATTATCTCTCTCGTCCCTGAAAAAAAAAATTTATAATATAAATCTTTATTTAAGCACCATGATTACAAGTTCCTAGTTGGGTTTCAGTTATATACAGAATACCGCCCCCCTTACCAGTGCAAGATTCCCACCACCAATGCCCCCTCCTCACCTGCCTATTTCGCAACAGGCATTCTACCTCTCTCATTCTCAAAACATAATTTGTTTTGGTTTGGTTTGGTTTTTTTGGGATCAACTATTGTCCTTCTGCATGCAAGACAAATGCCCTACCTCCATGCTATCTCTCCAGCCCCTCTCTCTCATTCTTTAAACATGGTCATGCTAGTTGTTAGTGTAGTTATTTCCCTAACAGAGTTCACCACTCTTTGTGGTGAGCTTCAAATTGTGAGCCAGTCCTTCCGGCCCTTTCAGTCCTTAAGTGATTTCTGAGCATAGAGCCAGGAGTAACCCTTGAGCGGCATCAGGTGGGGCCCAAAATCCAAAAATAAATAAAGTGCAGACTCTAGGGCCATAGCTATAGGACAACAAAGGAGGGACTTTGCTTTGCACATGACCCACCTGGATTTAATCTCCATCATCCAATAGGGTCTCCCAAGGCCGTGAGGAGAGATTCCCAAGTGCAGAGTCAGGAGTAACCTCTGAGTGCTGCTAGATATAGTCCCAAACAAACAACAAAAAGTGGACATGTACAGATAAAACCTGGGAATTTTACACCCAAGATAAGTGCTCCTCAAAGACCCCCATCACTGGGCCCAGTGGCTTAACTCTTCTTACTCCTTGTTCGAAATGCAGCTGCTCCCTCAGCTCAGAGAAGTCCCTGCCCCACTGGTGGCTTTGAAACAAAGGAACAGCCACTGGTCCCTGGGACACAAATCACTCCTGGCAAGTTCGGGGAACCCTATGGGATGCTGGGGATCAAACCCTGGCCGGCCACATGTAAGGTAAAGGCTGTGCTAATGCTCAGGTCCCACGATGGACTATTAATTTATTTTATTTTATTTTATTTTATTTTGGATTTGGGGCCACAATCCGGCGGTGTTCAGGGGTTACTCCTGGCTCTGTGCTCAGAAATGGCACCTGGCAGGTTCAGGGGACCCAATGAGATGCTGGGAATCAAACCCCGGCCGGCCCTGTGTAAGGTAAATGCTCTTCTGGCTGTGCTAATGCCCAGGTCCCATGACAGACTAGTATTAAATGAAGGTCCCAGTTCCTGCGGGATTCTCATAGGCTGAACCTTCTAGACTTACTGAGAAGTCTCCAGGGAACTGACCGAGTCATCCCTGTGAAATGGAGAAAGGGCACAGGGCTCCATCCATAAAGTAGGGAGGAAAAATATTCTATCACAGACACCCACTTGCTTGACCTTGGATAACCCTCTATTTGTGTTTATGTGATTTTAGTGTTTATTTTTTATTGTGGGCTACACCCAGTGATGCTCAGGGGTTACTCCGGGCTCTGCACTCTGGATCATTCCTGGTGGTACTCAAGGGACCATATGGGATGCTGGGGATCAAATTCAGGTCAACCCATGTAGCATAAAGCCCCCCCCCACTCCCACTGTTCTCTTTAGTCCAATAACACATTGTTGAAGGCCCCTCTGGGTTGTCTGTGTAATCGTGGTCACTGTCCAGAAAAGAGAGGACTTTGCAATCGGGTGATCGCTTGGTGACCCGTGGCTAGACATCTATTTCTAGACCTGGCTTTCCGCTAATATAATCAGGCACCCACAAGTTCCTCTCATACCTGGGTCACTCCTGCTGCTTCAACAGACCCCAGAGCAGGGAGGCAGGAGCAGGGTGAGCAGGTGGGCAGAAGAAGCAAAAGATGTTGCTACGCATTGGCTTGTCCTGGAAGCAGAAGAAACAATAATGTTTGTGACCTTCAGTCACAGAGGGAGCAAAATCCCAAACAGGAAGTGTCAGCCCCAAACTGGAAGACAATCAATGCTTTCCTCTCTCGTCTTCATAGATATTTTGAGTTGGACTTTTTCAATATAACTGTTTCTGGATTTCAGTTCTACTGAAAGCTGCATGATAAAGACAATATTTCCAGGTAGGAAACATCAGAAACTCAAATAAGCTGCCAGGACAGAACTTAACCAAACATGTGGGACACCCTGTATTTGAATTCAGGACCATATGCCTGCAAGGCAGGTGCTCTGAACCACTGTGTCATTCATCTGGCCCCTTAGGGATCATATACTGCAGCCCATTTCCCCAAAGGTGAGCTTCAAAGATAGACTTGGGCAAGGACTCTTAAAGGTGTTCTAAAAAACATGATGAGGGTCCAGAGCAATCGCACAGCAGGGAGGGTGTTTGCCTTCCACATAGCCAACCTGGGTTCAACCTCCAGTATCCCATATGGTCCCCCACGCCTGCCAGGAGTGATTCCTGAATGCAGCGTCAAGAGTAACCCCCGAGAGGCCGGAGCGGTGGTGCAGCGAGCGGTAGGGCGTTTGCCTTGCGCATGGCTGACCTAGGACGGACCTAGTTCGATCCCCGGAGTCCTATATGGTCTGTCCCCTAAGCCAGGAGCGATTTCTGAGCACATAGCCAGGAGAAAAAACCCTGAGCATCACTGAGTGTGGCCCAAAAACCAAAAAAAAAAAAAAGAGTAACCCCCGAGTGTCACAACAAAAAACATTATGAAGCGCCAGGGTCTGCAACAAGTGCGCAAAGGGCAAGAGTCTTGCCTTACACAGATTCGATTCTCAGCATCCCATATACTCCCTCGAGCACAGCTCCTAAGTGCAGAGCAAGAAGTAACCCTTGGGGCTGGAGAGACAGCACAGCGGTGTTTGCCTTGCAAGCAGCCGATCCAGGACCTAAGGTGGTTGGTTTGAATCCCGGAGTCCCATGTGATCCCCCGTGCCTGCCAGGAGCTATTTCTGAGCAGATAGGCAGGAGTAAACCCTAAGCACCGCCGGGTGTGGCCCCCCCACCCCCGCAAAAAAAAAGAAGTAACTCTTACATATTACTGGATGTAGCCCCAAGACAACTAACAAAAAGCATGAGGCTAAACTTCTACTTCTGGACTCTGACTCCTGCGTAAAGGAAAGGCTTCAGAGTGAAAACTAGAGTATTGGGCCTGTGAGATGAGAGATGCTGACCCAGACATGGGGGTGAGTTTCCAGTCAGCCCCAAGGAGAAGACTGGAGTGAAGGATGGAACGTTTGAGAAGTCCATCCCAGAGGAATCCTCTTCTCTGGAAGGAGCAGGGACAGGACTGAAAATTCCTTGCAGTTAAACCCACCCCAAACCGTGGGACCTGGCAACAGGGGAAAGCAGAGAACATGGAGGTGGACATAGTGAAGGTCCATTTTTGGCTCTTCTGGAAAAGCTGGTCATGGACCTAAGGAATTAAGCAGAAAGGGGAGCCAGGCTCTCAGGAAATGGATCCCTGTGGCCTGAAGCAGGCGAATGTGTAGGAAAGACCCTTGAAAACTAGGTGAGGAGCAATCACCTATCCAGAGCCGTGTGCTGGGTTTTTCTGGAGGGCAGAGCTGAATCCACCAGGGTCGGGTTTCTAAGGACCCAGACAAAGATGCTCAATCTGTCTCCCGAGGAAATGGGTGCTCTAGACATCACCCCTGAACTGGCACCAGCTCTTTTCTTCACTGCAGGTCCCTAGGAAGGGCATGGCCAGGCTCCCAGTACCTACGAGCTGTCTCCCACAGACCTGGGGCCCCAATGGACTTTGGGACAGGAGCCTGAGGGGAGAAGAAACAGTCTCAGGCCCACAGGCTCTCAAGCCCCAGGTGGAGCAGGAACAATCACAGCCCAGAGCTGTTTGCGCCAGGCAGTCAGCTTTGGTGGAAGGGAGATGCCACGCCTCTGATCTCTGACCTCTGACTGGAGGGTGGGAGGAAAGGGAAGGCCTCACACCCCACTGTATGTCTCAGTATCCACTTGATAATGTGTGACCTCAGCCCTGAGTGTTGAGCAGGGAGCAGAAGCTGGCTATTGACAGTTATGGGACCGACTTCCTGAGAAGTTTCTCTTTCAGTTTGGTTCTTTTGCTTGTTTGTTTGTTTTTTTTTTGCTTGTTTTGAAGGCACACCTAATGGTGCTCAGGGGTTATTCCTGGCTCTGTGCTCAGAAATCGCACCTGGCAGGCTCGGGGAACCATATAGGAAGGTGGGGATCGAACCCAGATCGGATCAGCCATGTACAAGGCAAAGGTCCTACTATCAGTCCAACCCCTAGGAGCTGAGTTTTAGATCTGTGAGTTGGGCTGAAGTGATAGCACAGCGATAGGGCGTTTGCCTAGTACACAGCTGACCTGACCAGGGTTCAATGTCTAGCATCCCATATAGTCCCCTGAGCTTGCCAGGAATGACTTTTTTTTTTTTTTTTTCGGTTTTTGGTTTTTGGGCCACACCCGGTAACGCTCAGGGGTTACTCCTGGCTATGTGCTCAGAAGTTGCTCCTGGCTTGGGGGATCATATGGGACACCGGGGGATCGAACCACGGTCCGTCCAAGGCTAGCGCAGGCAAGGCAGGCACCTTACCTTTAGCGCCACCGCCCGGCCCCAGGAATGACTTCTGAGCAGAGCCAAAAGTAAGCCCCGAAAGTCACAGAGTATGGCCCAAACCACCACCACTCCAATCGAATCTGTGTTCATTTTACATATAAACGACTAAAATGGGCTTTTTTTCAGACTAGGAAAAGAAGTGGACAGGAACTGAGGCAGTGGGTGGAAAGGCAGCCCTGCCTGCTTCCCCGAACTCTGCCTGGGCTCACTAGTTTGTCACCTATACTTTGGGGCTAAAGCTTACCGACATCAGGCCCAGGGAGTGTTGGTGTCAGTAGCAAGATAACTGCCCCACCCTGCCCTTGTGTCCTTCCTGAGGCACAGAGGGAAAAGTCTTGCCCTGAGTTTGCACCCTATATCAGGAAATTCTCTTTTTACTCACTGTGGCGATGAACCCTACTGGCTTTCCAGCAAGAGGAAATGGATCTTCTCTAGAGCCTTCACTTTTTAGAATCTTCTAGAATTTTCCAGGGTCAAACTCAGTCCTGTGAAAGTCTAGGCTTTTCTCATTTATTCTCCTCTGATTAACTGGAGGGTGGTTAATTACCTGCAAGCACCAGAAAACAGGAAAGAGTCACAGAAGGTTGAGGAGAAGCGTGAACAAGAAGGGGAAAAAGGGTATTTTTGACAAAAGGAAAGAGCTTTGTGAGGAGAGAATGAGGACAGGGAATCTCTGAAGGGAAGAAGACAAGCTGCTTCACATCAGCTAACACAACCCCAACACTTGCCCGTGATAAGAAAAGCTTTCAGATCTCCTTAGACTCTTCTCCAGGAAAAAGATGACATCTCGACATCATGGATGACTGAGGAAATGCAAAGCAAAAGCACTGTAAGATCACTCAGCTCACACCCTGGGTTCAAGATCGAAATCAGGTGTGGGTAAGGCTGTGGACAGGAACGCACAAGGTACAGCCCCTGAAGGAATGGCCGGGGCTGGGGGGGAGGGTTCCTGACAAAAACATAGATGGAAATTTCATGTGATCCAGCAAACACGGTTTCCAGGCGTGTATACTAAGGGCACGAATTTGGTAGGACATTTGCACCTTTTGTTCATAGAGGCTTTCTTCAGTGAAATCGAGAACTGGAGCCCATGGCAGCAGTCACAGAAGATGGATGAATAAGGGGTGGGCAGAGAGATAGCACAGCGGTAGGGCATTTGTCTTATACTCGGCCAATCCAGGACAGACCTGGTTCAATTCCCAGCATCCCATATGGTCCCCTGAACCTGCCAGGAGCAATTTCTGAGTGCAGAGCCAGGAATAACCCTGAGCGCAGCTGGGTGTGGCTCAAAAAAAAAAAAAACAAAAAAAAACAAGATGGATGAATAAGGATGCTGTGGTCTCCCTGTCAGTGGGAACCTTTCCTGCCTCTGAAAGATGCCACTGTGTCTTTTTGTTTGTTTTTGGGGGGGGCACACCCGGTTCGCTCAGGGGTTACTCCTGACTAAGCACTCAGAAATCACTCCTGAATTGGGGGACCATATGGGATGATGGTGAATCAAACTGTGGTCCATCCTAGGCTAGCGCCGGCAAGGCAGACGCCTTCCCACTCCATGCCACTGCCATTGTGTCTTTAGGACAGCATGTACAGAGCTTGAGAAAAGCAGAGATAAAGAAGAATGTGAGAGTGGCGCCAGAGAGCACGGAGGTAGCATGTTTGCCTTTCATGCAGAAGGTCATTGGTTTGAATCCCGGCATCCCATATGGTCCCCCGAGCCTGCCAGGAGTAGCCCCTGAGTGAGCCAGAAGTAACCCCTGCCATAGTCCAGCGAGAAGGGCATTTGCCTTGCACACAGCTGACCCAGGTTGGATCCCTGGCATCCCTTATGTTCCCCCAAGCCTGCCACGAGTCATTTCTAAATGACAGTGGGTGTGTGCAATAAAATGGACTCCAATGGGCCCGGAGAGATAGCACAGCGGCGTTTGCCTTGCAAGCAGCCAATCCAGCACCAAAGGTGGTTGGTTCGAATCCCGGTGTCCCATATGGTCCCCCGTGCCTGCCAGGAGCCATTTCTGAGCAGACAGCCAGGAGTAACCCCTCAGCACCGCCGGATGTGGCCCAAAAAACAAACAAAAAAAAAATGGACTTCAAGACTCTGAAGATTCTAGAAGTTTCTACAGAGACAGGGAATCTGGACTCACGGACGAAGGGACTTCTGCGGAGGTAACTCTGGGACTTGAGTGGATGTGGGGTGACTCCTGAAATCCTTAATGCTGTAAAGGCATGAAACATTTATTTGGAAAATCAAAAGAACAATGTCTAGGGGCTGGAGAGATAGCATGGAGGTAAGGCATTTGCCTTTCATGCAGAAGGTCATTGGTTTGAATCCCAGCATCCCATATGGTCTCCCATGCCCGCCAGGAGCGATTTCTGAGCATGGAGCCAGGAGTAACCCCTGAGCACTGCCGGGTATGACCCAAAAACCACACACACACACACACACATACACACACACACACACACAACAATGTCTAGGAAACTGCTTTAAAAATTGCTTCAGGGGTCAGAGTGATGCACAGTTAGATGCTTGCCATGCTTGCTGCCGAACTGGGTTTAATCTTCAGAATCCCATATGGTCTTCTGAGCCTGCCAGGGTGCAGAGCCAGGAGTAACCCCTGAACATTGCTAGTATAATGCCAAACAAACAAACAAAATTGCTTCAAGTTCATTGTACAAATATGGTCATGTGGAAGTCCCCAACAACCACTCTAATGATCATGACCACCATCTTTTTATTTTCTTTTCGGTTGTTGTTTAGGAGCCATATCCTGGTGGTGCTTGGGGGACCATATGGGGTACCAGGGATTGAACCCGGGTCAGCCACGTGCAAGGCAAGTGCCCTCTCACTGTGCTGCCTATTTATAGGACACACATATAGGCAAATTGCCCAGGAGCCTGGCCTCATACAGAGGTGAGCTGCACAGGCCTGCTTTGGGTGCATAATCAAAAGAGGAGGAGAGATTTGCATTATGCCTGTTTGAATGAATGTGGGGAGGGTTTTCCTTATTTTGGGTGAGGACTCCCAGACAAGGTTCCAGGCCCATCATGACAATACTCTTGACACCCAGTGGCTGTATCAGGACTCAGTTCTAGGCTGAGGGAAGTGATGTGGTCAAGGTTCACTCACACCAGCTGTGCTGGGCACTACCAGGGCTACACTGAGTGGGGCGTTTAACTCAGGGTCTCACACATGGCAGGCCTATGTGACCGAACCCCTGAGCTCACTCACCACTCCCCTGCACCAGGAGGGCTATGTAAGGAGGAAGAGGGAGAAACTCATTGAGAGTTTTTAGGAAAAAAATGATGGGCTGGAGCAATAGCACAGGAGGGAAGGACATTTGCCTTGCACAGAGCCAACCCAGGTTTGATCTCCAGCATCCTATATGGTCCCCTGAGCCTGTCAGGAGTATATTGTTTTTTGTTTGGGGGCCACACTCATCCGGTGGCTCTCAGGGGTTACTCCTGGCTCTGCTCTCAGGAAGTTATGCCTGGCAGGCTTGAGAGACCATATTGATGCTGCGGATGGAACCCGGGTCTGGTTATCTTCGTAAAAGGCAAACACTCTACCTGCTATGCTATCACTCTTACCCTCCAAGGAGTAATTTATTTTCTGGGGGCTTAGGGAGTTGGGGCCACATCCCAGGGTGCTCAGAGGTTATTTCAGGTTTGGGCAGTATGCAAAGCAAGCACCCTTCCTCGCTCTGGCCCCTCAAGGAGTAATTTTGGAGTGCAGAGTCAGGAGCAACCCCTGAGCACTGCTGGGTGTGGTCCCAAACCCAAAAACCAAAGAAGAAAATGAGAGAGTTCAGTGTAAGGAGGTGCTTGGAGGTGGGAACTAGTGATTTTCATCAAACTGAGTGATGCACAAGGACACAGCTGTTTGGGGGAGACCAGAAAAATGACCCAATTCAGAGGTGTATCCAGCTGGCAGAGGGGGAGCAGGCAAGAGTCCTCCAGAGGTATTGGTAAAGTTGAGGTGAGGAATCAGACTTGCTTCCCAAGTCTGCAAAAAACAGTTGGGGGGACCGGCGAGGTGGCACTAGAGGTAAGGTGCCTGCCTTGCAAGCAATAGCCAAGGAAGGACCCAGTTCCATCCCCCGGCATCCCATATGGTCCCCCCAAGCCAGGGGCGATTTCTGAGCGCTTAGCTTAGCTAGGAGTAACCCCTGAGCATCAAATGGGTGTGGCCCGAAAAAACAAAAAACAAAAACAAACAAACAAACAAACAAAGACAGTTGGGACAGAGGGGACAGCAATAAAAACACAACAGGGGTGCTGAACAAAGGGGCAGGCAGAGAGCCTAGAACATAAACCCCAACGACAGAGTAAATCCTAACTTTATAATATTGAAAGTGCAACCGCTACTCAAGTAGCCCTGGGAAAAGGCTGGGCACACTTCTTGGAAGCTGGGCCACTCCCTGGATGCTGAGAGCAAGTCCTGGAAGCACAGACAATTGTGGGGTGTCCCTCAAAGAGACTGTTTGGAAAGAGGGCCCCCTAGGGCAGAACCAGGCTGTGATCTGAAATACTTCAGGCTTCTTTCATTCCTACATATTTATCTTTTTATTTATTATTATTATTATTATTATTATTATTTTTGTTTTTGTTTTTGGGCCACACCCGTTTGATGCTCAGGGGTTACTCCTGGCTATGCGCTCAGAAGTCGCTCCTGGCTTGGGGGACCATATGGGACGCCGGGGGATCGAACCGCGGTCCGTCCTACGCTAGCACTTGCAAGGCAGACACCTTACCTCTAGCGCCACCTTCCAGGCCCCTATTTATTATTATTATTATTTTTGTTTTGTTTTTGGGTTACACCCAGCAGTGCTCAGGGGTTCCTCCTGGCTCTATGCTCAGAAGTTGCTCTGGCAGGCTCAGGGGACCATATGGGATGCCCGGATTCGAACCACCGATCTTCTGATTGCAAGGCAAACGCCTTACTTCCATGCTATCTCTCCAGCCCCTCATTCCTACATATTTATCTTGATTTGCTCCTATCTATCATGGGCCAAAAATTCCAGAAGCAGCTCAGCTGAGCTCTTCTGAAAGTCACCAATGCCTCTTGCTAAGAATTAGAAACTGGGAGTGGGGGGACTTAAAAAAACACACAATCCAGATGGTGGGGGAGAGGGGAAATCCATGGCACTTGGCAGTGGACAAGCATAGGAAGTTCCCAATAGTGTGAGAGGGCAAAGTCGTGCCCAGTACTGTGATGTTTCTAGGCAAGAGTATTTGCTAATCAGTCTGAACAATGAGAAAAATTCCCTAAAGTAGGAGCCAGGGCCATAGCACAGCAGGGAGGGCTTTTGCCTTGCATGCTGCCGACCCAGGTTCAATCCCTGGCATCCTATATTGTCCCTTTAGCCTTCCAGGAGTGGTTTATGAGTATAGAGTCAGAATAACCCCTACATACCATCAGCTGTGGCTCAAAAAACAAAAATAAATAAACAAAAATCCCTCAACTAAAGCCTCTTATACTAAACCCACCAGAGCCCATACTGAACCCAGAAAACACAAACAGGCCCCTTTGAGGGACTTGAGGCCCATTGGAAAGAGAAGGGCCCCCATCCCTGGTCATCGCCTGAGGCAGGGTTGGGGGGCCTGAGGGAGGGCATGGTGGCTAGAGACATAGGATATCATTTCACCCCTGAGGAAGTTACTAACACCTGAGAGTCCAGAAAACAGCAGCTGTGGCTCTGCATTAGGCCCAGGAGGACACAAAAGCATCCTCTGTCCCTTGTCTGTGGTGTGGCCATTTCTCCTATGGAACATGAGGCAGCTGGACAGAGGCAAGGATACTCAGCAGCCTGAAAGCTGCTTTGCATGCTGGGAGTTCAGGTTCTATATTGCAGGTGCCTCCCTGAGGACTCCCTGGAGCAACTTCTGAGCACAAAGCTGGGAGTAACCCCTAAGCACCAACAAAGTGATGTTGCTGGATGGGGAGTGAGGGCGAGAGCTCAAAGGGGGAGCCACCTGTTTTGCAGGTCTTGACTCATGAGCAGCTCCGCCCGGTTCCTGAGCTACTCAGGACCTCAGGAGAAAGCCATGACCCAGGCTTAGTGCTCTAAGACAGCAAGGAGGGTGCTCGCCTTGCAAATGGCATCCCTGAGAACCACCAAAAGTGATTCCTGAGTACAGAGCCAGAAGTAACCCCTGAGCAAGCCTGTGAGGCTCCAAAACAAAACCTCAAAAATAAAACAACACAATAAAAGAAGCTTTTAGAAAGTGACCCGTAATGAGACATTCTTTGGGTACTGAGTTAAGGTTTGGGTTTCCCACAGTTCCCAGAAGGGAAAGGGATACCCCATACCCCCTATCCAGGGAGGACAGGAGAAGCTGTTTTGGTAACAATTCTCCGCAGTAAGTAATCCACACAGAGATGGAGGATACAGCAGGCAAGAAAACCCACACTGCAAGCTATTCACCCACAAGCTCCAACACATGAAACTACCAGCCTAGAAGATAGCCAGCCCCTCCCCAAGGGGAGGAGGGAAACCAGGTGAAAGGCAATGGGAAAATAAGACCGACAGAAAATAATTAAGATAAAAATGAGAAATATTTGGGGGCCTGAGAGATAGCATGCAGAAGGATGGTGGTTCGAATTCTGGCATCCCATATGATCCCCTGAGCCTGCCAGGAGCGATTTCTGAGCATAGAGCCAGGAGGAACCCCTGAGCGCTTCCGGGTGTGACCCCAAAACAAAAACAAAAATAAAACAAACAAAAAAAAACACAAATGAGAAATATTTGATCCAAATGGAAACTATTTCAAAGGCCTCAATTTACCTCATAGTGGCCCAGTTGGCCAGAAGCTAATGCTTGTACCTAGGGTCTGGGTGATAGTCCAGGAAGGTGTTTTCCTTGTTTGGGTCCCCCTGCACCACCAGGAGTGATGATTCCTGAGTACAGAGCCAGGAGTAAGCCCTGAGCACCTCTGGGTGTGGCCCCCACACCAAACTGAACCAACAAGCTCCTATCTGAAGCATCATCTGAAGAGTCATTTAAAGCCCCAGGGTGGCCCGAGATAAAAGCTGAGGTCTTTAGAGGAGAGAGCCCAGAGGAGAACATTCCAGGATCCAGGTCAAAGGGAGAAGCTACCACGAGGCAGTACTGGTGGGTGTTCCACTCCTGAGAGGGTGTTGGGGGACATCCTGAGAAGGAGGGCTAGTTGGGAGGGTGAAGAAGCCCAGTCAGCCAGGCAATGACCCCCAGGTAAGAAAACTCAATTTTTATCTTTTCAGACCCAAGGACTGCCTCATGCAAGGACCTCAAAATCAACCTGGTGCTCTTTTCCCCTCTCCTGGGCTCCAAGGTTCACAAGCGCCCCACTCTCCTGTAGTCTTGGAGAACAGAGATGGCTCAAAGGTGATGGGGAGCAGCAGGTAGGTGAGGGCCAGGCAGGTGTCACAGAACCCCCACTCCAGAGGAAAGAGAGATTCTTGAGAGACTCTGGATTTTTGTGGTAACCAGCATAACCCACAACACAGCCCTAACTCGCATGTGCAAATCACAAGGGAGGTTGTGAAATGCTGCAGGGTCATTTCCACAACCCAAAGTGGAAATGAGAGTCCGGTTGTGTCTCTGAGGGGATGTGTCTAGTTCTGTGTCTGAGGGGATGGGAGTCCAGTTCTGTGTCTGAGAGTAAGAGACCAATTCTGAGTTTCAGAGAATGAGAAGCCAGTACTTCATCTGAATCTGAAGGGATGAGCTGTTCAGTCCTGTTCTGTGTCTGAGGGGATAAGCGTCCAGTTCTGTTTCTGAAGATACTAAGAGTCCACTTCTGAGTCTGTGGAAACCTAGAAGCTCTGCCTTGTCAGTGCTCAGGTCCTGGGTGTGAAAACCCTAATCTTAGCCAAAGGGGCGGAAGAGACAAAGTCCTGAAGCTTCTAGAAATGCAGGGCATAGAGTGTCTGGCTTGTACTACAGATCTCATAATGGACTGAAGAACTGGGGGGAAGACACCTCCTTAGAAGGCAATTTCCTCCTCACTCGGACTGCAGGCTGGCTTGCTCCACTGCCTCATCTGATTTCACGTTTGTTCCTGTCAAAGTTCCGGAGAGACTGTGCCAGTGCTGCTCCACGTCCCCCTCTTAGGACCACATGTGGACACCAAGAACCTGTGCAGTTCCGTGTGTGGAGAGTCAAGGACAGTAAGGGAGAGCTCCAGAAATATAGGTGGAAGAACGGAGAGAAAACATAAGACACAGTGGAAATAACATCTGAGTAACAGGATAAAGGACTATTGCAGAATATCTCAAGCAGGACATAAATGTGCAGTCAGGAGATAATACAGGGTTAAGGCACTTGCCTTGCTTGCAACTCAGGGGAATTTGATCCCCAGAACCACATAAGGACCCATCCTCCAAGCACCCCCAGAAGTGATCACTGACACAGGGCCAAGAGTGGCCAAAAGAAAGAAAAGTCAAATCAAATGAGAATAAATGTTCTTGTGTCTGAGCTAATATAATCAATTATTGTCTCAAGAGACCTCTGAAGAAGAGACAAATGGTTCCTGTAGGGTTTTAGGTCACTACTGTAGATTTTTGTTTGTTTCTTTGGACCACTCCCGATGTCTATCAGTGGTCAGGGGCTACTCCTGGCTCTGCACTCAGGGATCACTCCTGGCAGGCTCGGGGGGGGGGACAATATAGGATGCTGGGGACCAAACCCAGGTCAGTCGAATGCCAGGCAAACACCCAATCTGCTGTGCTATCTATCGCTCCAGCCCTACTGTGGATTCTTGCCATGATGATTCCTGCTATCTTGGCAGATGGAGCACTGGAGTAAAAATTAAACCCAGAGTGCTGCCAGGGTGGCCCAGCCTCCTCAACCAGCGAAACATAATACCTCCCATCCAGAGTTTTGTGTTTCAGGAGCTACATGCAGCAAGCAGGGCTCAGGCACCATGTGATTGACTTGATAATCTCTCATGGCCTCCCTTCCAAGGAAGGGAGGAAGATGGGGTGGGGCAGCACTGCCTGGCCCAGCCATCTCCCCTATGCTTAGGCGGTGGCATCCCAGCCTGATGTATGAGGAGCTGAGAAGGGAGATACATTGAGATTCTTTCTCCTGAAGGACCCACCACTCTCATCAGGGAATGAGAAAAACAGCGAAGTCTACATGAAGGCTTCGGAGGGGGCAGGATGGACCGACCACCCAACTCACACCAGCTGTGGTTATGAGTCAAGGCCAGTCTGGGAAACCAACAGGACCATGAAGAAGTGAAAAGGACCCAGAGTGATAGCACAGCAGGGAGGCACTTGCCTTATAAGAGAAAGACCCAGGGCGATCCTCAGCGTCCCTGAACCTGCCAGGAGTGAGCACAAACTGCAGCCAGGAATAAACCTGGAGGACAGAGCCAAGAGGGAGCCCTCGGCACAGAGCCACAAAGTGAGTCCTGGGCATCACTGGGTGTGAACCAAAACCGAAAAACTTTCATTTAAGTAAGTTTTGGTGAAATGAAAATATTTTATTTGGGGGGACCACACCTGGTAGTACTCAGAGATTATCTCTGGCTCTGAGCTCAGAAATTACTCCTGGTACGTGGTCCCGGGGGTTGAACCCATGTCAGCTGCTTGCAAAGCAAATGCCCTCCCCACTGTGATTATTACTCTGACCCCAAGTTTTCCAAGTTTTCTCGAAGGTTCCCTGCTGAAATCATGAATGCTTCATCTGTCATTGGTTGGAAAATGAAAACTGCCTTTATGACAATTACCTCCCGTATCTCTCATATCACAGCTGTTTTTAAGGACACAGTCC